>NW_005842979.1:41221-87042 GCF_000455745.1 Alligator sinensis | reverse complement strand
AAGCCCCCCCTCCCTGGGCCCAGCCCCTAGCCGGGGTTTTTCCGGGGAGGGGGTGGGGAGGGAGCAGTCCCTGCCTCTCCCCTCTCCCCCCTGCCATCCCTTCTCTGCTGGAACAGAAAGCACAAACCAGCCCAGGGCTGGAAAGCATGCTGGGATGCTGGGAGTTCTGATTTAATTTAAACCAAGAAGGGGTCGGGGCAGAAGTTTCATATGCCGGTTTGACCCAAGTCAGTTAAGTCTGATACTACATTTATACAGGTTTATCTTAAATCAGTTTCAACCATTTTGAAATTGGTTTATGTGCACTGAACTTCTGTTCTGTTACAGGTTTAAACCAGTTTCTGATGACTTACACTGTTTTATGTTTAATATCTGTCCCTAGCCATCCAGTTCAATCTTAAAATGATTCAGGGTTTTTAAACACTGACTACTTGGCTTGGAAAACCATTCCAAGACTTCCCTCCTTTGCTAGTTAGAACTTCTCTGATTTGCAATCTTAAATAGTTCATTATACAGCAGCATCATAGAAAATTAGGAATAATAGAAAATTAAAGTTGGAAGGCACCTCAGGGGGTCATCTAGTCCAATCTCCTTCACAAAGCAGGACCATCTCCACCTATATCAGCCCAGCCACAGTTTTGTTTAAGCAGGTCTTAAAAACCTCCAAGGATGGTGGTACCACAGCCTCTCTGGATAGCCTGTTTCAGTGCTTTACTACCCTCCCAGTTAGAGGGATTTTCCTAATAGCTAACCTAAACTTCCCTTGCTGCAACTTTAGCCCATTGCTCCTTGTCCAGTCATCTGCCACCACTGAGAACAGTCCAGCTCCATCCTCTTTGTAACCCCCTGCAGGGAGTTGAAGGCTATTATTAAATCCCTGCTCAGTCTTCTCTTCTGCAGATTAAATATGCCCAGTTTTTGAAAACTCCCCTCACAACTCATAAGCTGCAGCCCCCGATCCATTTTTGCTGACCTCTGGTGGACTCTCTCCAATTTGTCCACATCCATCCTATCTGTAGTGGGGGGCCCAAAACTGGACATAAGACTCCAGATGTGGCCTTGTCATTGTCAAATAGAGGGGAAGAATCACTTCTCTTGATCTGCTGGCAACACTCCTACAAATGCAGCCCAGTATACCATTAGCCTTCTTTGCAATAAGGACACACTGTTGGCTCATATTCAGCTTATTGTCCACTGCAAACCTTAGGTCCTTTTCTGCAGAGCTGCTGCTTAGCCAATCACTTCCTAGTCTGTACAGGTGCATGGGGTTGTTCCCTCCTACGTGCAGGACTTAGCACTTCTCCTTATTAAACTTCATGAGATTTCATTTGTTCCAATCCTCCAGTTTGCCGAGGTCTCTCTGAATCCTAGCCCTGCTCTCAAGTGTATCAACTATACCCCCCAGCTTGATGTCATCCACAAACTTGCTGAGGGTGCACTCCATCACATCTTCCAGTTCTCTGATGAAGATTTTGAATAGGACAGGCTCCAGGACGTACCCCTGGGGCACTCCACTTGATACTGGCTGCCAACTCTAGTTGGCATCAAGCCATTGATTGCTACTCTTTGGGCCCAATGATCCAGCCACTTTTTTATCCACCTTACAGTACATTCATCCAACCCATACTTCCTTAGCTTGCTTGCAAGAATGTTATGGGAGACCATATCAAAAGCTTTGCTAAAATCAAGGTATATGGGCCTATAAAAAGAGAGATCTGTGTATATGTTGTTAGCAAAAGGATGAAGTGGTGGTAGATGGAGCTGAAGAATAGGCCAAGTTTGACAGGCTAGGTAAAACTTCACAGGTTGCACTGCAAATGCTCTTGCATTTAACTTCTTACACGTAACAAGAAATGAGGTAGGCCTGATTTTTCTACAGGAGATACTTTCTTAGCCTTGAAAGCCAAAAGACTGTAGACTCATCCCAACAGCAGGACCTGCAGGCACTTTGTAACTGAGAACAGCTTTAAAACAGGAGAGCATATCTGCTGCAAGGCACATTGCTTTTCAGCAGTTTACAGGCATTTATCACTTTAGTGCTGATGCTTTGTAGCATGGGAAATAGTTAGGGGCAAGTGCTAAGTACCAGTAAATTAAACGGAAACCAGGCATGATTTTTTTTACCCTGAAAGAGCAGCAAACTCTGGGATGAGTAGAAAAGAGATCCATAGCTCCACATTGAGCATGATACTGCAAGGATTTAGAAGCTGATTCTTTTGCTACTGCACAATAGGGCTGTGTGAGGCTTCGGATCCCGCTTCGGATCCGGACCCGCTTCGGATGATCTGGCATCCGAAACGGCACTTCCGGGTCAAAGCAGGATACAAGCAATGGTGTCTGGAGTGGGTCGAGGGGCATCCAAAGCACTTCGGACCCACTTCGGATGCTCCGGAGCCATTTCAGCCATTTTGAGAGAATTAGAAGAGGGAGGGAGAGCGGACGGAGAATGGGACCGGGGGAGGGACGGAGAGTGGGAGCAGGGGAGGGAGAGGGGGACCTGACATCTGCAGGTAGCCAGTGAGAAGGATTTATCCCTGGCTACCTTTCCAATGTCATCGTCTGTGGGGTGGGACTAAAAACAGTATAAAAGCCCCTGTTTCCAGCCCTTCTGTGCCTTTTGCAGCTCGTTCCCTGTCAGCAGCGGTGTGAGAGAGGAACACTGTGACTGAGACCTCCCTGCTGCTTTTTCGTGTTGTAAAGGAGTGGTTAGGATTTAGCTTAATTTAGCTTAGTTTAGCTTAGCTATTCAATTCAATTATTAGTAGTATTACAATTCAATTTATTTCTTTGAATGATTTTTTTGGGAATTTGTTTTGAAAACTTTGCAAAAAGATAGTTGCGTTTTCCCAGCCAGTGTTATCTATCACTGTGCAGGGAGGCACAGATTGCTTGCTTGCTTGCACGCACACACACACAGAGACCCAGAATATAGAAAAAAAAAAATCACAGTGGAAGAAGACAGACAGATATTTACAGAAGAGCAAGACACAGATAATATACTGAGACACAGGAACACACAAATAATTTCATTCACAGCACAACACGAGATAGACAATATCATGAGAGCCAGAAAGAAGGCACAGGAATAGACATGCAAGTAATTTCATTCACAGCACAAGACCAGATAGCACAGGAAAGATCAATATGAAGCGTGCTGGAAAGGCAGGTGCCAGGTCTTGTGGCAGGGGAGGGAGAGGGGGTAAGCTGTAAGCTCCCCCCGTCCCAAACAGATGCATTCTCTTTCCGAGCAGCCATGACATCGGTGCTGCCAGTGGAAGCAAGGCGGCGGGAGCAGTGTAATCACTGCCTCCTTCACCCCAATTTCAGCTCTCAGCATCAGCCTTCCACTGCCAGAGGAGGAGCTGGAGCTGGAGCCAGGGATGCTGAGCGTGCTGGCCCAGGCAATTCTGGGGATTGAGGGGGAATCAGAGTTAGTGCTCCACACCCCTCACATTTCCCCTAGACTCAGGCCTCCTCTGGAAAGCAGCACCTCGGAGGAGGCTGAGGTTGTGAAGGCAAGCGGCTCAACTGAGGCAGCTCCTCTTGCTGTTGTGCCTCAGCCTGCTGAGAAGGGGGAAAAGGCAGGATCCTCACCCTCAACCCAAAAGTGGGGGAGTAGTGTAGTGTGGGATCATTTTGAGGAGGCAGATGAGCCCAGGTTTGCCATCTGCCAGCACTGCCAAAGGCACATGAGCCATGGCAAGGACGTGAGACACTTCTCCACCATGGCCATGCTGCTGCATCTGAGGAGGCACTACCCCCTTGTCCTTCTTCCTGCTGCTAAGCCTGGCACCAGTGTGTGTGCGCCGAAAGGGAAGTCCCCCGCTTGCTCCAAAGCCCCCTTGCCCCCAAAGCAGAGGCAGGCCACCCTGGACCAGTGGGGGAAAGGTGGACAGAAAGGGGAGCGCATTCCCCAGGCGTGCGAGATCACTCGGAGCATGGGGGAGATGCTTGCTCTGGATAGCCAGCCCTTCTCCCTAGTTGAGCGGCCACGGTTCAGGCAGTTTGTAGAACTTCTGGCCCCGTTTTGCAAAGTGCCCACATGCACCACCTTTAGCAGGGTGGTGGTGCCCTCCCTGTATCAGGCATGCAGGGAGTACTTGAGGGAGGAGCTGTGCAAGGCAGGGCCGCAGGTAGCCTTGCACTTCACCTCCGACTTCTGGAGCAGCTGGGGTGATGATCACGCTTACCTCTCCCTCACGGGGCACTGGTGCATTCAGTCAGGCCATCAGTGGGCTCTACTGTAAGCTGAGGTGCTGGATGAGTCCCACATGGCAAGGGAGATCATAGGGGCCATGAAATGCATGGTGCAAGGGTGGCTCATTGGGCAGCCGAGCTCACCCGCAGGTTCATGGTCACCGACAACAGGGCCAATATGGTGAAGGCTGTCCATGATGCCAACTTTGTTGGCATCCGCTGTTTGGCACACAGGCTGCACCTAATACTGAGGGATGCCTTGGAGGGGGACAGGGCTGCCAGTGATGGCACTGCCACTCTTACTGCTACAAGCCAGCTGACTTTGAAATGCAGGAAGGTGGTGGGCTACTTCCACTGCAGCATCAAGGGGGGCAAGATGCTGAAGAAGAAATAGGCAGAGCTCAGTATCCCGGAGCACAGAATCATACAGGATGTGGAGACTCGGTGGAGCTCCACATACCTGATGCTTGACAGGCTGGTGGAGCAACAGAAGAGCATCCATGACGTGGCCTTGCTTGGGGAGATAGGGATCAGTGCCCCCCTGAACAGAGCTGAATGGGGTACCATCACCCAGATGTTGGTGGTCCTCAAGCCCTTCCTCGAGGCCACCGAGAACCTTAGCACTGGCGATGCCAGCCAGGTGACCTCCTAGTGAAGGAACTGGAGAACCAAATGGAGAAGTTCCTGGTTGGGGCAGGCCACTGTCACCAGATATGCAGGCAATGGTGAGGCGCCTGAAGGAGGGCATCAGGAGACGACTGGATCCCTTGTGGTCCAGTACGATCCACATGACGGTGGGCATGTGTGACCCAAGGGTGAAGTGGGGCATGTGCACTGGCAGCCCCAAAACCCTTGATCCTGGATGCAGGTGCTGGTGAACAAAGTCAGGGAGGCTGAACTGCAGAGGTGACGGGATGTGGAAGAGGGGGATCCACTTTCCCGTGACAGTACTCCCAGTGCCAACACCCGGGTCAGCACCAGCCAGTCTTCTCCACGCCAGCCACTGCCAATGTGGGTCATGGGCATGGCTTCAATGCTGGGGTCCAAACGCACCAGACCCCAGCCTCAGGCAGGTAGCACCGAGGCTTTGGTGGCTACCTATCTCACCGAGGATGTGGAGCCACTGGACTGTGACCCCTTGGCCTGCTAGGCAAGCTGGGGGCAGATGTGGCAGGATCTGGCCATGGCTGCCCAGCAACCCCTGTCCTGTCCACTGACCGTGTTCCAAGCGAGAGGGTGTTCAGCATTGCTGGGGACGTTGTGACACCCCACGGCACCTGCTTGGATCCTACGTTGGTGGAGCAGCTAGTGTTCCTAAAGGTGAACCTCCCACTGCTGGGGTTCCCCAAGCTCCACCTGCAGACAGATTGAGTGCCACCCTCCTCACTCTGTCTGCACCAATTTCCTTTTTGGAGGTTTTGAAAAGCCAAGTAATGTCCTGCTCTCAGCTGGAGAGGGCACTAATTGCATCACCATGTCCCTGCTGAGCTCATTCCCCTGCCAGGACGAACTTGGAGGTATGGGATTGGGGCTATGGGGAAGGAGGAGGCCCCAGGTCCTGGGCATGACCACTAAAACTGCACCCTGCCAGGGTAGGGAGGCCTGGTGGGACTGCTGGTGGCGCGGCAGCCCCATAAATGCCAGGACCAATGATCTCCTGGTGAAAGGCAGAAAGGAGGTACCATAACCTCCAGCTAATGCATGAACGCACAGTCATGGCTGGGCAAACTCCCAGACCTGTCATGTCTTTGACAGGCCTGACGCTTGCCAGTTGCAGTGCAGTTGTGAGGCTCCCGGTGAGCTTAGCTTAGCTGCCCGGGATGCCAGCTTTAGGGTTGAAAACCCCTTTGTCAGGCTGAGGAAGCACCTGCAGTTGGTCCTGGATGGAAGGAAGAGTAAAGAAGCCAGAGGCTGGCCTGGCATGCAGTGCAGGCAAGAAAGCCAGTCAGTGAAAATGGAAATGGAGGCGTCAGGGGGTGAGGGACAGGCTGGGGTAGGGGGTAGGGGGGAAAGGGGGATGTAGCAGTGCAGGTAAGTGCACCTCTGCACTTTTACCTGCACTGCTACATCCCCCTTTCCCCCCTACCCCCTACCCCAGCCTGTCCCTCACCCCCTGACGCCTCCATTTCCATTTTCACTGACTGGCTTTCTTGCCTGCACTGCGTGCCAGGCCAGCCTCTGGCTTCTTTACTCTTCCTTCCATCCAGGACTGACTGCAGGTGCTTCCTCAGCCTGACAAAGGGGTTTTCAACCCGAAAGCATCCATAAATACATTTTTTTTTTTAAGTACTCCTTTTTTTCATAATACACACACAGACATAAAAACACAAGATAAGCCATCACACACCATGAATAACATCATACGTCCAACACAACATCTTTACTTCTTGCTGTCAATTCCTTTATACAATGACAGGCTCTGTGACAGCTCTGTGTGGGTACCTTTGATGCTGATGCTGCTGGTGTTGAGCCAGCTAAATTATTGTACCTGTTGTCACGTAAAGCGGAGGACCGGGCGTGAGGCTGTAGGGGAGGAGGAGGCCTCAGTGGGGCACAGTGCCGTGTTGTGCAGAGGCCCTGGTGCCAGGAAGGGCACACCTTAACATACACACAATGTCACCCACCCACATCACGAGGCGGAAACCCTGTCCGGAGCTCTGGATCGCATCGCGGCCATCCAAAGCGGCCGGGTCCGAAGCCAGATTGGATCGTGGCCATCCGAAGTGGCCAGATCTGAAGCCGGATCGGATCGCTACCGACTTGCACAACTTCTCAACATTTCTTAACCTGTATCTGTGTGTGACATTGACCTTTCAAACAAAATAAGCCCATCAAAAAACCCCAAGAAACCAACCTTGGAAGGAATGGAAGGTTTATTTCTTTTCATGTAACCTCCTTTTCACCACCCTTTTCACATTATCAGTTATACCAGCTGTAAGAAGGGATATCAGGCAAATTCAGCATGGATGAGAAGGAAAACAGCTTCGGTGGTGTATTTCTGCCTGTTCCAAAAAGCAGTATGTCCTGGGATTTTGTAGGAATGTTAGTTCTCCTGAGGCTCCCTGCCCAGTTTTGCAGACAGAAATCCAGGTAAGGCAGGTTGTGGAAATATGTGTCGGCAGATCCAGGTTCTCTGCCTTTCTTCTGGAATAAGTTGCTATGAGATCTTATACTTGCCTTTAGTGTGCCTTGGTTTCCTCACTGGTAAAGTAGGAACGAATTTTAGATGGCACAGTCGCAATACCTATGGTTAAAATTGCTAGACTTTCCATGAGGAGAACCTACACTCAGATGCTTATAATTTTACCTAGCTTAAAACATTCGGGATGGCATTTTTCATGCCAAGCGTCTGCCAAAAATTGTTTTCCAACTATTTAAGTTGGTCTAATAAAAGAGATCAGATTCACCCAAAGAACCTTGTCCGCCTATGCCAAAGACTGTAAATTTAAGCTGAAACAGTTTAGTTATTTCTGAACTTGAGAGAGAAGGTATCACTTTGTGATGACGGGTTCTGTTTAATTGTGTGATCACAAACTACTCCTTTCTACTAGGTCCTTGGCTCATTCAGTGCATCGCGGCATGGCCTTGCTCTGAGAATGGAGCATGGTTGAGTAGCAAAGGATGCTGCTATCTGGAGAGCCCTGCTTTCTCTGTTGCAGGTCTTGGGACGTGTACTGTGGAAGGCAGGGAATGCCAAGAAAAGAGAGGTGAATATGGCCTTAGACGAAAAGATTTTATTCCTGCCTGTGGCCAAAACGTTCCTGTGTGATGTTAGGCAACTCACTTAAAAGAAACTTTTTTTCCCAGGCAGCCGCTAATTACATGTTCCCCGTTTTCTAAGTACCCAACTTGAGTGCTAATTTGCAAAAGTACTGAGCGCTCACAGCTGCAGCTGAAGCCAATGGGAGCGGTGCGATGAACACACAAAATGCTAAATACTGTGAGAAACCAGGCCCTCCGTTTCTCGAATTTGGCACCCAAAATTAGCCGACACACAACAATTTTAGCGTCAATCCCTGCCTTGTACAGCCATGTTTAAAATTAGGATCAGGCTGCTTCTTCACTGAATAGGGGGCTGTGAAGATAAATTCATGAATGTATACACAGCACTAAAATAATCTCGTGACAAGCATCACAGAAAAGCCTGTGAGGGAAGAAATAGTTCTGCGAGATCTGTATGGTGTGCAGGAAACTAAACCTGGGATCAGAACCTAAGTCACGAGGCTGAACAAAATATACTCGACAGCGATACAGTCACTCAGTACACACCATCTGGACTTGGGCTCCTTGTTAAAAGAAAAAGATGTGCTCGTTCAGTTGAAAAGTATACTAAACTGTATACATGTAAAGGGCTGGAACTATTGTGGCCACTTCAATATTGGTACTTCCCAAATTTGGGGCACTCACACTTGTAGCATTCTTTTAGCACATGTCTGGGGTATGATTGTAATAAATTATGGTGAGACCCTTTCTTTAAAAGCCCTGCTCCGTGTCCAAATTAAAGCTGGATAGAAACCAGCAATAGAGCAGTTACACATTTTCTAGCACTAACTTTGTAACTGGCTGGCACTCAATATACAACTGAACAATTCACTGAAGGAAGAGCGTGCTCTTAGATATTAAAAAGTGAGGCCAACATATGACAAAAATATCAGAGAAACCAGTGACCCCTGGGTTTAGGGCTCTATCCAATTTCCAGTAAGGTAAATGCAAATATTCCTACTGACTTCTCCAGCGTTGGATCCGTTCTGTTGTTCATCATTTAACTAACTCAGCTCGCCTGATTCAGGGCTGTAGCACACATTGAAGGCAAATAACATGAAAAATTCATTTTTCCTAAAAGTTTCTTTCTGTGGCACAGGTGCGTGGTTTTGACTGTGTCACATGTCAAAGAAATAACGTCTTTATGAAAGCCAGGATGCTGTCACTCCCAGAGACACAAGCCTTTAGCTTGTTCATAGTGTAGTTATGAAGAATGCTAATGTTGTATATATTGCCCATGCCAACGTCCCTGAACCCGGAACGACTCCCTCTGGTTCTAGGGGGCCAACAGAATTAGTGCAGCATTCAATTCGGCTGCATATCACAGCATCGCAACAGCCATTTCTAGGAGGAATATCTATTAATAGCAACAGTCAGGGGGCACTTGATAAATGAATCCTATAAAAGTTCATTCAAATTTACATGAAAGCAGGCAAGGCTACTTATGCCCTTGAATGCTTTCACTTTGCAAGAGAAGCACAGTTAACTATATTTATTAAATGCAAAGGAGCAGCTTTAAAAAAAAAAAAATTATAAATCACTGCAATCAGCGTGCCGAGTTGCAATTCCTGTAATAGCGAGCATGCATAATAAACCCATTTACACCATACTAGTAAACATTAATCTACAAATCTTGCTCCTGATGGATTAAGAGAGCATAGAAGCATAATATCTAACATGATGGGAGCAAGAGGACTATTCTAAAACCCATTTTCCTACTCAATTATAAATAACCTTTAGTCAGGGCAGAATCTTTTCAGTAACATATCTGTCTCAAATATCTTCAGAATGATGCATAGGCGAAAAAAAGAAAAAAGATCACATTAATTAAAAAAGAAAAGCCTAGAATATCTGAAATAATAACGTCTGCAATGACACGGGTACTTTAAAAAAAGCACAGGGCCAGATGCAGAGCTGTGACTGAGATGCTTTTGGGACAGATGAAGCCGGGGACAGGAATACGGTTTTAGCCACTTCCTACCCAGACCACTTCCCACCCTGGATGGGTACCGGACATAGATCATCAGGATCCTGGGAAGATGAGGGTTGTAATTGCTATACAGGATAAAAGTCAGAAGCACTAGAGCTTTGAAACTTAATCCTTCTGTACTTTTACTCCAAACTCAAATTAAAGGCTGCCTGAGGGTCTAAAGAATATGTGAGGAGCAAGATCTGCTTGGTAACGCAAGGTCTTTTATTGGACTAACTTCTCAGTGAGAAAGGCCTGGAATATACTCAGGAACCCAAGGACAGTTTTTGCCTGAAAGCTTGTCTAACATCTCTCTCAATGACCAAGTTGGTCCAATCTGAGACACTGCCAAACCAATCTCTCGCTTCTTGGTACGTGTAGAAGTCATCAAACCTAAAAATACCAGAAATCTCAGGAAATGACCTGTTTTAGGAAAAGGTCAAGAAATCAGAGGCTTTGACTACTTTTGAAAAATCTTCATAGTTTTAGGTGCTCTTGTGAAGGGAGTCTCTGAATTTTTTTGAGATTGCCCTGCCCCTACTTATGAGTAGATGATCAAATCCCGTAACACGTCTTTTTTTGCCCCCTCTGGCAGCCATGACAGCAGCTTAAATATATAGTTGAGCTCTGCATGAGAAATTATCTGTGCATTTCTCTCTCTTTTCTCTCGTCAAAACCTCCATACTTACCATACTAATTTGTTGAGTTCATCTTTCTCGTGCTACCTCTTTTAAGTCATTAGAGCTCTTTTTCAGTTGTAATCCTCTTATTTCAGTACTCAGTCTGAGCCTGCCTGTCTTTTTTAGGGATAATTCAAGTTTTGTTGCAGAGATGAAGGAAAGCTTGCTCTTGATCTAGCTCACAGACTCAAAACTTCTTTGCCAGGGGCTAGGAATGACCTCTAGGCCTTACAAAGCTCAGCTGGGCTCCTCACTTTGTTAGAGCTGCCCTTTATACGAGGGGTAGAAGGATGGGTATTCAAAATGTTGCTGAAAAATGTCTAACTGATAGATACAGGAATTAAAATCCTCTACTTAGCCACCAAAATGAATACAGCAGAAAGCCCACAACTACGCTAGGAAATCTCACCTGGAAGAGCCAGTAGCTGCCCAATCTCTAGTCTTTATCATTCCTGCAACCACCAATAAGACACTTTTTTTTATGATGATGAACTTGTGATGAGCCCACTACCTAATTTCAAGGCAACAGAGAGGCATCACATAATTAAAAAAAAAAAAATCTAGTCACTCCAGGCTGAAATTCCTATTTAAATAGGTGACCAGCTCTGTTCTTCCTCACTGCCAGTCAGCCCACCCACCCACTCTCTTCAAATCTAGGTTTTTAACTAGGAAACAAATCACAGAATCAAGTCAGCATCAAACCTCTGTTTGCAAGCATCAAAGAGAAGTCCGTGTGATCCTTCGCAACTCAGCCGGCAAGACATGGCAAAGCTAACGAAGGCGATGGGCAGCAGTAGGCTCATAATGGAAGTCTAACTGTTCTGCAATTCCCCAAGTGCTCTTTCAAAGCCCCATTTAAGGGGGGCACTTCATTTATCCACTTCAGCAAAGCGCAGTAGACAGCCTTCTGCTTTACCCTTCTCTTAAAAATCTAATGTTCAGTAGGAAAAAAAATAAAAATCAGAAGTAGATGTCAGGGCAGTCCCAGATCAACTAACCTCTACAGTGAATTAATTAAACAATTATATTAGCCAGGCCTTCATTTCTGACATGGCACAGCTGACATTAATTGGGCCACAATCAAGATAGTAATTCAGGTTAATTGGATTCCCACTGTCAGCAGCTATCAGCTTGTTTCAATATGCTGCTGTCATTTAAGAATAATTAATCATGGATGACTTTATTGGATGGCTCTGGTTGACAGCTGACGGTGCGGTGAGGTTTGAAAATGCTACTGGATTGCATTGTACTGGCCCACCGTATAGGGAAGCTGACATCTTTCCAAGGGATTAGGGAGCTGATACTTTATTCTCTGGGATCCAAATTCACCAGATGAAGTGACAAAATGCAGATGACTTGTCACACAGGCACAGCGAGGGAAGTAAAAGCCAAGGAAGTGCTGCTACAAGGTTGCAGGCCTGTTCGCCTTCCACAAAGACCTTGAGGCGCACCATTGTTTAGCTACTGTTACCATGATAAAGGGCTCATTCATGCAACAGCACATGCAATGCCGGAATTGAAATGGTGAAGCTGACCTGGTGATGAGATTTTTTTTTTATCCCCACCCCCATCTTTACAACTATCATTACTTTGGTTACCCTCTAGCAATGCTACTGATTCATTGTCAAGAAGAGACCTGTGCAGACATGTCAGGAAACTTCCAAAGACGGATTTATCTATTAATGAGCAAAGGAAGGAGTTACACGGTCGCTAGGGCAAAAAGCAGATAGCAATAAAAGCATGGGCTAGAAATAGTAAAGGGGGACAATAGGAATGAATTATGCCTGTAAAAAATTGAAGGTCGACTGCATGGCGGGGGGAGGGGAGGGGGGAGGGAGAAAAAAAAGCCTAATACTAAGATCTTGCCTGTAAAAAATTGAAGGTCGACTGCATGGGGGTGGGGAGAGGAGGGGAGGGGAGGGGGAAGGGAGAAAAAAAGGCCTAATACTAAGATCGCAGGAAGGAAAAGAGTTGTAAGTAGTATCACTGGAGGATTTAAAAATGTACCTGGGAAAGCACTACAAAACATGTCAGAAGGGCCAGTCTTGACTTGGAAGAGGAGGCAGTGAATGAAGAAGATATGCTAAGAGGAGCTCTCCTTTTGACCTCTATGATTCTCCTTTAGTCATGTCGCCACCCAAAACCTATTCTAGTAGAGGTGTAGAAAGCTTTTTCAATGCCTGGGAGGTGGGATATACACCCACACCCCACCGCAGAGTGGGGGAGGTCGAGGGAGAAGAGTCTTACCTGCTGGAGCTGTCATCCCTTGGGAAGCAGCTGTTAATACTGCTTCTTCAGCTTCGGGCAGGCAGAAGTGTGGGCTCCCTGGGGGCTATTCCTGGTGGTCCATTCACTCCCCCAGGCACAGGGCTGTGCCTCCAATGGCAAGGCCTCTTCCACCCTTGCTCCAGCAGAAATACTACTACGCATGGAGCTGTATCTGCCCATCTCCTATGGCTGGCTGGCAAAAGGTTCCTGGGGGGGACAAGGCTATACTGGTGGCCCCTCCAAATCAGTGCTCAGGGTTGGCTCCCCCCATCCCCTGGTTGCACTACTGTCTTCTAGAGACCCATATCACTTGACACCAAAGTCCTGAGGGAAACTGTACAATACAGCTGAAGAAACAGAGATCAGATCTTTGAACCACATTTAAAAGCACACGTTCCTCTTAAGGAACACCTCATGACACGAAGATCAAACTGGGAAAAAAAAAGAATTGTTTTATTAGGGTCTCTCTCGATAATACCTCAGACAAAAAAAATAGATACTGATAAGCAAAAAAAGTCATGTGTTCATTTTGAAAGACTGCTTTTCAGATGTCTCCCCCAATCCTTGCTGACTTTCTTTTAGGCCTAATCATTGAGGTCTACTAGGGTCAGTTGCTGCTTGGCCTTATTTACTTTATATAGCACAGAGCCCTGGGAAGTCTTCTGTTGCTGCCGTATGCTGCTCCGTTTGGAAGAAAATCAGTACAGTCTGCTTCACGCAGATCTCTGATGATAATGCATCCCAGTCAAAGAAAGAGCCAAAAACATCCAAAGGCCTGATTCTGTTTTGTAGAATGTCTTTAATCTAACCTGCCCCAAAATGCATTAAGGATTGCTTATTTAATAACTCTAAATATATTAATCAACAGGAGAAGAGGAATATGAAGAGCTGCCGGGCAAGGGAAAGAAAAGGAAATATGCTGTGCAGTGTTGAGACTATGGGGAGTGTGTGTGCTGGCCGTAGAAATCAGGAAGGGATGTATTCAATGAGGGCTGTAGGGGAGAAGCTTCTTGCCTTAACAGTGCCAAGAAAAGGCCAGTCCGAAAGAGGCAGCATTTGATAGCAACGGGGCTGTTGCGTGCCTTCCTTCCATCCAAGGAAAGGTGATCACAAGGTGTACTGAAATGGAGAAATGACTGAATTCCAGAAACAGAATCTGCCATCGGAAATAAACACAATTTTGAAATATCAGTTTAAAATATTCTGTCTTTGCCTTATTTTCTTATTGCTTGGTCATACACGTGTTCTGAAAAGAAATAGAAAAACACCAAAAATGAAATCACCTCCCCTGTAATCTTTAAAAGCCCATGAAAAGCTGAAATCCTTCTGTAGTGCTATAACTTCTCATTACCTATTACTTAGGGTGACCTCATGTCCTGGGTTGGCTGAGACGGTCCAAGATTTTGAAGGCTGGTCCTGGCCAGCTGGTGAAAATTAAAACGAGTGTCCCAGGTGCCAGGCGGGACAGCAGGAGCTGTGAACTAGGAAGCCCTAGCAGACATCAAATTGCCCTAATAGGTTAGCTTGAATAATGGAATGACCATTAAAAGGGGGATCCTTAATACCTGTGATGAAAACAATGGGTCATTAATGGGTCACTGACTCCTTAGCTGCCTGAATAGTAAGACCAGGGGTGCCGCACCCTTGTCTCTGCCTGCAGTAGCTGAGTTGTGGGCAGTGTCCTGGATTTCATAATGTCCCCATGGGGCAATGGGCTCAAGTTGCAGCAAGGGAGGTTTAGGTTGGATATTAGGAAAAAAATTCTCACTAAGAGGGTGGTAAAGCACTGGGATGGGTTACCCAGAGGGGTGGTGGAGTCTCCATCCTTGGAGGGTTTCAAACCCCGACTAGACAAAGACTTGGCTGGGATGATCTAGTTGGGGCTGGTCCTGCTTTGACTAGACGTGACCTCCTGAGGTCTCTTCCAATCCTCATTTTCTATGATTTTATGATATAATATTTGGTGATAGCCATTTTGTGGCACAAAGGTGCTTAAAGAAAAAGATGATGAAATGGTGCGACTGTGGTGAATGGACAATATGTGCAGAACGGTTCTAGGCTGGGCCTAACTATGACACGGAAAGACTTGAGACGCGCGCCCCTTTCCAACAGCCAAACTTGGAGGGGTCACAGTGTTCTTTCTGGCTCCAGTCTGGTGACTGTATATTACCTTTTTCTCCAGCTTCTTCAAATCTGGGTGAAATTCTTAGACATGATCCCGAAGTTACTTTTCTTCTGTAGAAATGCCATTGATTGGTTTTAATTGCCAGCCTCATACTTGATATAATTTTGGGCTCCACCCTTGGAGACTGGGACATGCTCTTGTTTGGCAGATCAAACAAGGCAACCGGTCCAGATGTGTCCCGGATACTAGGATGGAACCAAAGATAAGTGAAAATCCTGATTTTCTCTTCCACCTATAAAGGCATCTTTTGGGAGACTGCAACACTCCCAAGGCATTAATTATTGAATTTGAGGACAGAAAGGACTATTAGATCACCTTACTCATAGGCTGGTGATGTAGATTCAAACCTCAGGATGAGCAGGGATGAGAACTTAGGTTATCCACTTGGACAAGTGCATTAATCACTAGGCCAGTGGGCCAAAGGTGTGTCAGGAAGGAGACCCTCATTCCTCGTTTTTTTTTTCAACTTAGGCTAAGAGGAGGTTCTGTTCCAAAAGCAGACACCGTTTTCCAGGGACTTGAGCATGAGGTTGGGGGACGGAGGGAGAGAAAGAGGGGAAAGGATCTCACTTAGAAATGCACATAATAAAAACACCTACATGCCATTTATACTTCTGAGGGGCAAAATAGATCTGGGCCAATGAATCCTTATTAACTTTCTTAATTTCTTATGGAACACACTCATCATCTTTAAGAGGAGGCTTGACGTTTACCTGGCAGGCCATTTGGCACATGACCCTGGGGTCATTTGAGCCCAGTTTTCTCTCCTGCGCAGGGCAGGGGGTCGGACCAGAAGATCTGCAAGGTCCCTTCTGACCCTACGTCTATGAATCTATGAATATATGAATCGACCTGTTAACCAAAACCATTATATAAGTACGTCAGGCCTGAGCTTGTCTGTGGATCAGCTGCAGACCACTTAGCATGGCCTCACCAATTGCCAGTGATGCATGGACCACAGTTTGGGACCCAATATACATGGTCATGCAGTAGTTTGATGGTTTATCAATGGCTTATTGATTTCATAGATTTCATTTATTGAACTCTGTCATGGCAAATACTGTGAAGAGCTCAAGATACATGACTGGTGCTATGCTATCAAAGGAAATGCCACAAAGCTCCTCAAAAGTATTTTGTTCCAAAAGAGAAACATCAGAGAAAAAAACAAAGTGCTAGAAATGAAAAGTCAGTTGTATGTGGAACAAAGTATCCATTGCTACTATTATTAATAGTCGGGAGGCTTCAGACTGAATAGTCTTGGATTTGAATGACCTCCCCATCCCTGGAAGCGGTTGCAGACTGAAGCAGACCGGCAGTGGAAAGCAGCTTTCTGTGCCATTGTTCATGCGTTTCTTGTCTTAGGCCTTTAACAATGGACTAATTCTCCAGGATCCTCAACCTGACATCCTTCAGGAACACAAAGGGCAAGAAAATGTAAAATAGAAAAACGAAATAAAAGATTAAGGGATCGGAGCAATTAAACACCGCAGAGCACGTCAATCAGGGAAGCTCACGTCAGCAGTGCCACACAAAGTCAACTGTTAGCTCATGTCAAACTAGCTCGATGCGGGGGTGAACTCCCGGACCTCTCCTGGTTTCCAGCTGCCCTCTAACATCTGGTCTCTTATGCTTCGAGCTATTTGCAGTTGATGTGAATATTACAGAGGGTTGCCATCCTCAAAGCTTTGGCCTGTTTGCTAGCACTGATGCCAAGAAGTTAAAATAAAGGATAGAGATCTACTGAGCATCTTTATTTTGGGCATTAATCCACAGACCCTGTTTCTTTTTCTCTTGCTTATTTTTGTTCTTTCAGTGCAAAGTTCTTTCAATTTTTTGTTCGTTTGTTTGCTTAAAAGGCTCAGAAGATGATCCAGATGGCATGCCGGTGAGCTTGTTGTTGTTATTTTTCTCATCTTTAAAGGGATGATATGTCCAAAAAAGAGAGCGAGCCCCCTCCCACCCCGTCACCTCCCCCCCACATTGCCTCTCTTCCATCCTTCTTAACAAAAATAATATTAAATAGATTTGGGGGATATGTCTCCATCACTTTTTATTTTGAGTCCTGTGTGTAGTTATCTGAAAGTCGAATCTTTGTTTCTTCAGAGTTCAGTTGCTCCCAACACTTTTTTTTATTTATAGGAATGATAAATTGACAGGTCCTCAAAGATAGGTCGCATCACTTATTAGTGGGCTTGGAAATGCTAGTGGAAAGTCAACTTAAATTGGACTGGGGGCTGCAAGATGAGCAGTTTTTGTGAAGCCAGGACGACTGAGATCCGGGCTTATTACAAGAAATGGACAAGCCAAACCATTTTTTCAAAAAGTTTGGCTTAGGCAGGCACCTACAAATCAAACTAGCTCCCTCTCTAAAAATGTAAGCTTATTGCTGGGCTATAGAGATGGCAATCTCACAGCAGAGGCTTCTAAACTAAAGCTTGATTCTATCTCTAGCAGGTAGCCAAGGCCTCATTATTATTTCACATCCGAAAGACAGCCCTTAGAGCAACCTTCTGGCATCAAGCTGGGGTGATGGTTCACAAAGAAGACAGCTGCCCTCTGAAACACCAGTGTTAAATTACAATGCCCTTGAGATTTTATTTGGAGATTTGTGATCCAAATTCAGATCAGACCTGCTTTGCTGGTGTGAATAAGAGAAATCACAGCCAGTGTTGGGTGCAGACACATGAGACCATTTAAGGTATTTGAACCAACGAACGTGAAATAATTAGCATCCTTGCTGTGCATTGCAGGTCTTGTGTCAACCTCATTAACTGGGCCACTGTGTCCATCCTCTGATTATCCTCTGAGCACTGCAATGAGTCAGTAAAAACTTGAGTGTGTGTGTGTGTGTGTGTGTGTGTGTGTGTGTGTGTGTGTGTGTGTGAGAATAAACTGGTCTTGCTTCCACTTTGGTGCCTTCACTGGCCAAAGGCTTTTCAATCTCTTCCTTCCAAAAAGTTTATTTTCCCTTAAACAGGTAGATTTAGACTCTTCCAAGATGCCCTTTCTCTGATAAATAGAAGGGAACTAGTTTCTACTCGTGCAACTTTTGCATTGGTAAAGGCACTGGACTGACAGGCCCAGGAATGAAAGTCATCCAAGGAAGAAATACAAGGAGGGCATCCATGTTCCAGCTCCCTCAGGATTTTCTGATCCCTAGGACCCATCTCTGATATGATGGGCTACATATTGGGAAAAAAGAAGTTCCTTCTGTGTAGTCCTTTCAATTCCTCCCTGCCCCCCTCCCCAATGTGATGATTATTAAAAAGAATTGATTTCATAGGTAGAAATACTTTTCCATCAAGATATGCCTACCACAAACTGACACTAACCTTTATTCACAAGGACCTCTTCCCAGGCAACTTAGCTATCATAAGACAACATCTGGAAACTATCAGGTAGTTGTAATTGCCCAGGGGAACATTGGAGGAACTCCATTTGAATTGTTAATTAATAATATAGGATTGTGTCAACACTGTTATATGGTTGACAGGCAGTTACAGAAATTTCTGCTGTGTGTGAATGTGTAATAAGCCTGTGTAATGTATGTCAGTAATGAGTTTTCAAAGATGCAAAGTTATTTTTGTAGGTGGAGATAGTACACTCAAGTGGCTGGTTCAGAGAGGCCCAGAAAACAGGACTCTGGCATTGTATCTTCAGCTGTGCCAGTGGGTTAGCATGTAGTATTGGGCACATCATTCACCCTCTCATTGATGCAGCTTCCTCACCTATAAAATCCGTCTCCAAGGTGTGCACATGTTTAAGGGTTTAACCTTCCTGATTGAAGTGTAACTGGTGCGGGAAGGTGGATGCTTAACTAGCAATGCAATGGAACGGGGCTAGGGAAACATTGTAAACTCACATTCCTGGACCAATCAGATTGATGTGGCAAAGAATAGTGAGCAAACATGTTTTTCAAGTGCTTGCACATCTGTGCTAGGAGCCTGGATAACAATGGAAAATAACTAGCAGGATTAAAGTCCTGGACTTCAAAAACACAAATATCAACAGGCTCAGGGTAATAGTAGGGGAGGCCATGAGAGTTCAGGGACTGAAGGCGAATGGAGTGCATGAAGAGTGGTCGTTCCTCAAGGACACAATCCTTGAAGCACAAAAGAAGACCATTCCCATGCGGAGAAAAGGTAGCAGAATGGTTGGCAAGCTTTCCTGGCATAATAAGAATATCATGCTCCTCTTGAAAAAGAAAATCAAGGCTTACACACAATGGAAGCTTGGGATAGTTCTCAAGGAGGACTATACAACAGCGGTTCATGCATGTAGAGAAAAGATTAGGAAAGTTGAGGTGGTGACTGAATTTAAGTTAGCAACGGGAATCAAAAATAAGAAATCCTTCTTTATGTACATAGGGAGCAGAAGGAAAACAAATAGAAACATGGGACCCCTCGGGACAGATGGTAACGGACATTCAGGAAAAAACTGAACTCCAGAATGCCCACTTTGCTTCGGCATTTCACCGTACCAAGGGGAAAAATGTGCTAGCTAAGGCTCACAGGGGGGCGCAGTGGGAATGACCACCTTCCTACTGTTGACACTGAGCTGGTGCGTGACCAACTAGAAAAGCTAGACATTTATAAATCAGCAGGACCGGATGAATTCCACACAAGAGTACTGAAGGAGCTGGCCGAGGTCATTGCCGGACCCCTGGAAAAACTTTTCCAAAACTCGTGGCGCTCAGAGGAGATCCCTGAGGATTGGAAGAGGGCCAATATTGTGCCCATCTTTAAGAAGGGGAAGAGGGAGGACCCAGGAAACTATAGATCAGTCAGCCTAACTTCTATCTCAGGGAAAAACCTAGAAAAACTCATCAAGGAGTCTATGTGCAATATGCTCGCAGAGGGTAGGATTCTGAATGACAGCCAGCATGGCTTCATCGTGGGCAGGTCTTGTCTTACCAATCTCATCTCCTTCTATGACCAGGTATCTCGCCACCTGGACAAGGGAAAAGAGGTTGACATGATATACTTAGACTTCCAAAAGGCCTTTGATCTAGTATCCCATGATATCCTAGTGAGAAAACGGTAAGATTGTGGTCTTAACTGCTCGATGGTTCAGTGGGTGGGAAACTGGCTGCGAGGTAGGACCCAGAGAGCTCTTATGAACAGATCTGTCTTGTGCTGGTGAGAAGTGACCAGTGGTTTCCCTCAGGGGTCCATGCTTGGACCGGTGCTTTTCAACATATTTATCAATGATTTGGCTGTGGGAGTGAAGAGCTCACTGGCTAAGTTCATGGACAGCACCAAGTTATGGGGGAGTGTGTTCACATCTGAAAATAGGCTGCAGATTCATAGATTCATAGAATTATAGATTCATAGATGTTAGGGTCGGAAGGGACCTCAATAGATCCGAGTCCGACCCCCTGCATAGGCAGGAAAGAGGGCTGGGTCTAGATGACCCCAGCTAGATGCCTATCTAACCTCCTCTTGAAGACTCCCAGGGTAGGGGAGAGCACCACCTCCCTTGGGAGCCCATTCCAGACCTTGGCCACTCTAACTGTGAAGAAGTTCTTCCTAATGTGTAGTCTAAATCTGCTCTCTGCCAGCTTGTGGCCATTATTTCTTGTAATAAGGTGGACCTGAGCAGGCTGGAGAGCTGGGTGAATCAGAACCAGATGAAGTTCAACACCGAGAAGTGTAAAGTGGTCCATCTGGGGGCAAACAACTCCCAACACAGCTACAGGCTCAGAAGTGCCAATTTGACTTGCACCACAGCTGACAGGGACCTAGGGGTAATAATAGACCACAGTATGAATATGAGCCGGCAGTGCAATGCTGTAGCCAGCAGGGCAAGCAATACTCTAGCATGCATCAACCAATGCATCTCATGTAAAACCAAGGAAGTGATTCTTCCCATGCACTCAGCACTGGTGAGACCTCAGCTGAAGGACTGCGTCTAGTTCTGGGTGCCGAACTTCAACCAGGACATGGAAAAACTTGAGAGGGTCCAGAGAAGAGCTACCCATATGATCAGGGCCTTGCAAGCCAGACCACACAAAGAGAGGATGAGGGACTTGGGCCTCTTCAGCCTAAAAACGAGAAGGCTGAGAGGGGACTTGGTAGCAGGTTACGGCTACATCAAGGGAGTAGATCAAGAGCTCAGTGAACAACTGTTCACCAGGGCGCCCTTGGGGAAAACCATGAGTAATGGCAACAAACCGCTTCAGGCTCAGCTCCTGGAAAAACCTGTTTACAGTCAGGGTGTCTAGAGAAAGGTGGTGCAATCGCCACCCTGCAAATTGCCAGAGGTGGTGCAATTGCCTGCCCTGGAAATCTTCAAGCGGAGACTGGATGGTCACCTCGCTGGGGTCACCTGACCCCAGCTCTCTTTCCTGACTGGTGCAGGGGGGCTGGACCCAATGATTTTCCAAGGTCCCTTGCAGCCCCTAACAATCTATGAATCTATGAAATTGGAGATTCTCATTGAAGACAATGTATTTGATACAATTAGGGCGACCATATGTCCTGGACTGTCCAGGACAGTCCTAAATTTTGGAGGCTGTCTCAGCATCCTGGGCATTGAAGAAAATTGAAGCAAAAGTCCCAGATTGGCAGAAACCTACCCACATGTGTGGATCCTGAATCAGGACCTGGGCATGTGTGGGTGGGTGCGTGCCAATCCGGGACTTTTCTTTCAGTTTTCTCCAGGGAGCCGATACAATAGGTAGCTCCCTAGCCCAGACCCCATTGGGCTGTGAGTAGAGTCGCTTATGCCATAGACAAGGGGTAGGGGTATGTGCGGGGAGCCTCAGGGTCGGTGGTGCGTGTATGCATGTGCACGCACCACTGTGCTGCACTGTCCTTCCTGGCCCCAATCCTGGGAGCCCCGGGGCCAGAGCTCTGCGTGTCTGCGTGTGTCTATGCCACAATCCTGGGAGCAGGGGTCAGGGCCATCTGTGTGTGTGTGTGTCTATGCCACAATCCTGGGAGCAGGGGTCAGGGCCATCTGTGTGTGTGCATGTGTGTGTATGCCACAATGTCCTACCTAGCCCTGCTCACAGGAGCTGCAGGGTCAGGCCAGTGTGTGTGTGTGTGTCTGCACCTGAATGCACTGGTAACCCCTGGCACCTTCCCCTTCTTCCCCCCTGCCATCTGTCCCAGATTTCCATACCCCATCCCAGATTTTCCTCAGATTATTATGGTCACCCTAGATATTACTGAAATGTTTGGAGGATGATTCATAAGATTGTGATGTTAAAATCTCTGTATGAAAAGGATCAGATGGGGGGTGGGGGAGAAGGGGATGAAGTGGTACTCTATATTAACTACACATATATCTGGAAACTTTATTGGTAGCTCAGACATGCAGGGCTTTGAATGCCTAAGGGTCAGTCGCACAGTTACCAAAACCCAAAAACAGGTCAGGTGTGTGGGGAGGGGGGTGGGGGGGTCTGCTATTCCTGCCAATAGATAAAAATGCAAGGAACAAATCAATGTCAATTAGAAGTCACAGCATGTTGGGAACTTAATAAGGGAAACTACAGACATCAGGAAAAAATCCATTGCTGGTAGAAAAGGAGGGTTTTTGTGGGTTTTTTTTCAAAAAAATATATTAAGAACAAGAGTATAGGTTGTAGCCATGTTGGTCTAAGGACACGGGCAGACAAGGTTCTTTTTTATACCCGAAAGCGTGCTAAGAAGAATTTTTCCAACTATTCGAGTTGGTCTAATAAAAGAGATCATATTTAAGCAAGGAACTTTGTCTGTCTTAAGAACAAGAGAAACCCTAGCGATGATATGGACCCACTGCTGGATGGAGATGATAACATTATTAAAAGTGAGGAAGCAAAGGCAAGAGTGTCCAATAAATATTTCCTTTCTCTCTTCGGAAAAAAAAAGTAGGATCATGTGCTCATGTCACATGACAGTAGGCACCAAGGAGGAGGTTAAACAACACCTGCTGGGAGTGTGCAGGGGGTCACTTTAAGTTATCAGGTCTGGAGAGCTCACATTCAAGAGTCTTAAAAGAGGTGTTGCAGGACATCCATCGCCCACTGAAACCAATGTCTCAAAGATCTGGGAGAGCCAGGGGATTACGGAAGATCAGACCAGAACTAATGTTGCATCTATAGTCGAAACCAGTGAGTGGGATGGCATGAATAAACACAGGCTGCTCAGACTGATGTTAATCCTGGGAGAAATAACAGAAAATCTGATAAAGGATTCAGGTGTTGGAAAATGGAAAGATAGGGCTATAAATAACACCGGTCAACCTAGTCTTCTGGGGTAGTAGTCTTATGATCTCATTCCTTGACAAGATTACAAGTTTGGTTGATAAGGGTAATGATGTAGATGAAGTACGCTAGGCTTTTGTGGTATGCTAGCCTTTCTACCTCCTGACAAACTGATTACAGTTTAGCGCGGTACAATACAACTAAGCCTCTCCTTTCACAAAGGACTGGGTGCAGACAGATCTCCCGAAGTATGCAGGAATGGAGAATTTGTCTTAAATAGGAGTGTTCTTTGTGTAGTTTACAGGGATTGACACTGGACCCAATGGGATTTGACATTTTCATCAATGGTTTGGAAGTATGCCTATAATCACTGCTGATAAGGTAGGTTGACAACCCCCAAAGATTCAAGGCATTAAGTACATTGGAGAACAGGGCAGTAATACATAGCTCTTGCTAAGAAAGAGCCCATTCAAACAAAGCGCCTTTTAGTATAGTGAAATACAAATGTATACCACGTAGAAAGAGAATCGTGGGTCATAACAGAATGGGAAACAATATCTAACAAATGTCATAGATGTTAGGGCTGGAAGGGACCTCGCGAGATCATCGGATCCAGCCCCAAAAGCTGTGACTTGGAAATCATAGTGGGATCATAGTGGACTAGTGACTCGATATGAACTCCTAGTGTGATGCTTTGGCAAAAAAGGGTTAATGCGACTCTTGGACGTCAAAACAGGTCAATAATAGTGACTAGGAGTAGGAAAGTGATTTTACTTCTGTACGTGGCATTTATGAGACTGAAGCTAAAATACTGCACTTAAATGTTGATAACACTATACTGAAATATAGCTCTGGTATCTGTATTTTTAAAGGAGTGTTGAGAAATTGGAAAGGGAGCAGAGGAGTACTACAAAATGATTCAAGAGCTGGAGAAAAATGCCTTTCAAAATGAAGATGTAAAGATCTCAATCGGTGTAGCTTATCAAAATGAAGACTGAAGGATTTGATTTGATTTGTAGCCTCTTTGTGGGGGGGCGGCAAAATCATTGTTCCTAAAGGGGTCTTTAATCGAATGGAGAAAAGCATCACAACAGTAGCAGAACCTGAAATCAGATGAATTAAATAGAAAATAAGTTACACATTTGCACGCTGAAGGTGGTTAATCAGTGGAATAAACTATCAAGGGGAAGAGTGGGTTCTCTGTCTCTTTTCTTCACCTCAAGACCAGATGCCTTTCTCAAAGATATATTTTAGCAAATGCAAGTTACTGCGCTCAAACTGGGGGTAACTGGGCAAAAAGGAATAACCAGTGATGCACACCAGAGTTCAGATGAGATGGTTTGATGCTCTATATTGCCTTTGTTCTCTGTGCATCTCTGAAAACTGATGTAACACTACTTACTTCATATACACAGCTTTGTGAAGCTTTATTAATGACTAAAGTGCTAAGATTAAAGGCACCCTACAACTGAAAATATTAGTTTCCCAGCTTCAATCAATGGACAAAAAGAAAAACCTATGTGGCGTGGAGGGAGTCGTGAGTGTGTATGCAGAGGGGAGAGACTATCCGCACCGCTCACATGTGCTTGTCCTGAATAAAAGCCTCGTCGTTTCCGAACGGACTGATCAAAAACATATTTTCTATGTAAATGTATTCATAAAATATGGCATTTTAGATAAATCTATTTGTATATATTTAGACTGCATTCCAGATAAATTATTCAGAAAAATATGCAATTTAGATAGAAAATAAATACACTTCATAGAGATCTAAGTGATGTTGTCTAAAATGCCATATTTTCTAAGTGGATTACAAATGCTGTAATTTAAAAAATGGATACATTTGACTGAGAGAAAATGACAAAATGATAGCTCAGTGTAAACCGCAAGAACACATGTATTGAGGAATTAGGAGCACACAAAGTATTTATTAGCCCTGAAGCTAAGAGGGCTGCATCCACATTATGATGTCTTGGGCTCATCAGATCGGGGTCCTGAACCCTTAAAGTACTACAGGAGGAAAACATTTTATCTTCATTGCGCCCCACTGACTGAGAATTAGGGTCCCTTGCAACAAATCTCAGGACCTCACATGAGCTGGTACCTTGAATTCAGCAGAGCTTCAGTTATACAGCAGGATGCATCAAAAGAGGCTCAAACATCTCCTCCCATACAAATCACTATGAAGCTTTGTGCAACGAGGGGAAGGGCTAAAGCGCTGCTTCTGTTTTCTGTTCCCGTCTCACAATCCTTCATCAAGATGTGCTTCTCTCTGTTTGTATATAATGTATAAATCAGACAACACTTCACTGAAGTGGTCCACTGATGCGTCTGGTTCCAGTCTCTCTGTTCCAGAAATTATGTTGAATAATTAGCTGGAAAGAGCTGAGAAAAGAGCCCACAGGCATGAGTCAAGGTCTCAGAAAACCTTCTTTAGAGTGAGAGTTGGGGAAACCTTGAGCTAGTTAGCTTATCAAAGAGAAGGCTAAGAGGTAGTTTGCATCATATCTGTAAGTGTTTTTTTCTGAGATTACTGGCTGGAGAAGGCCCTTTAATCTATCTGATAAAGGCAGAACAACAGCAGCAAGTTTACGATGGGTGAATGCAGACTACAAATTGGACATACATTTTAACACAGAGGTGTCTCATTACCATTGGGACAACTTACCTCGGTTTGCAGTGGACTTTCTGTCACTAGAAGGCCTTATCCCAAGATCTGATGTCTTCTAAAACACTGGTTTAAGCTTAACTAAAAATTACGGGCTAGATTGCTGGAATTTCTGGCTAAAAGTCTGTGGCTGATATTATTCTGGTCAGAGAAGATGAACTGAATTGTTCCTTCTGGCCTTAAAACGTGTGAAGGTAATGGAGCTGTGTTACTGTCAAATGATGCAAAATGAGACTCTTTGCCCAGAAACTTCAGTCTGGTGAATACCACCTAGGAGACCTTAGAAAAATAAATGATGATGAAGAGCATCCTGTTGAGAGGAGGGAAAAGGAAAAAAAAAGTACATGCAGAGAAAAAAAAGAGAAAAAAAACCCCAAAACAAAGTAAGATAAAATACACCTGACAGTCTGAAAATTAGGGAGGGATGGGATGTCTGTAATCTTTGAGTCAAGAAGTTCTTTGACAACAGAGAGAGAGTGCAAGGTGCAGAAAGGGGGTGGACAGCAAAGCCGGGCATCTGTGAGCAAGATGAATGCAGCTGCTCGTTCGGCAGACACAGCGTGAAGCCCTGCTTCAACCTGCACGTTTCTGGAGAGCGTCAGCGCTGGTGAGGCTTTCCAGTTTGTTTTACTCAGGCTAACACATGTTGTAAAAGAGTCGCTTGAGGCTCGCGGATGGGCAGAGGTCTGCCTTGTCCCATGTTTGAATTCGATCTGGTTGGCCTTGCATACCGCGAGCCTCTAGTTCCAACCGAGCCCCTGACATCATGTCTGCATCACGGCAGGTGGTGCTGGGAGCGCTATGAAAAGACACCGTGCAAATTGCTCCAGCGCAGCGTGCACTGAATGCCCCTCGTGCAATGTGAAACAGCATAACCAGAAGGAAATATCAATACCTCCTGCTTACCAAGAAACAACTTTGAGATAAAGAGACTATTCCATCTTTTCTCTGAGCCTAACCTACATATAAAATGAGCTTGTCCCAACAGGAGATTTTACCATCTTCAAATCTCCTATGAAATATGAACTTTCATTTCTACCCAGGAGAAGTTTTACAATCTTTCCTCCGATGCCTGATGAAGGGTGTTTGTGCCTGAAAGCTTGTAATTAAAGAATTTTTTTTTTTGCAAAAATCTAGTTAGTCTAATAAAAGATATCACCTCTACCATGAGTCCTGGGTGCTTTTTCCTCTACACCAATATGGCTACAACCTGGATACCTGCATTTTGATGCACAACCAAGATTTGCCTAAAACTGTTCTCAAGTTGTCAGGCTCAAGTGTGCTATGGCACTGGTGCTGAGCACACCCAGTACAGAAGCTACAGCACATTTTTTTAGCCATGGTATATACATGTCCTTAAAGGTAAAACCGTAGAGAATGGGTTGGGCATTTTGTTCCCACAGCCGTTCAGACATTGCGTTCTCATGAGAAGGCCAACACCACAATAACAGTCCAATGTATGCAGGTCATGGACAATGTCCATCACTAAGAAGGCAACAGAGTTGGCTAACTCATCCCATGCTAGAACTGTAGGAAAGCTATCAGGTCAAGGGATAGGGGCATGGTAGTAGTTTGGTTTCAGGGCAAGCCCTATCCATATACCAAAAGGAGACAGGTAGAGGTCAATCAGAGAGGCGTGACTGAACAATGGAGTTCAATGAAGACAGAACAGCAAGAGGATTGAACCACGCAGCCTCTGAAAAAACTTCATCTACCGACATCCCTCCCTACCACCCAAAACAGAGACCACAGGGAGGGAAAGATGCAAACTTAATCCTTTTTAAGGGACATGCCTTGTTCAGAAAATGGTGCCATCTCTCTTTCTCTCCTCTGTTCAAATGTAGTTTGCGCTGTCGAGAGCACTACCACATTATTTTCCACTCCGTGCTATTCTGAAACAGCAACAGTAATCAATCATTTACTTATCACAGGAGCAAAACAGACTTTTCTTGAAGGGGGACGAGGGAAGAAGCGCTACAATAAAGTAATTTCGCCAATTTGAGTGTTCCACTTGACAACTATTTGCATAATAAGGTTTTGCCAAGATAAGAAGATTGGTAATTTTCAGCGGCATGGAGGGGATTGAAGTTTTTAAGCTTTTTGCCCACTATCTGCACACTCACAGCCCTCCGCTCTTGATGTATGCTTCTTTTTAAAGTCCTCCGTCTGTCTGCGTTGTGTAATGAATTCTGTCACTCTCAATTGTGCTCTCAAGCAGCGAGCAGTGGAAGGGAGTTTGCATTTTGATTATAAAAAGGTGCCGTCAGCTCTTATTACAATGGAAAACCCGTCTCCATGCGAAATTCTAAGGCACTTATGAGCTTAGTCTCCTCCTCGGAAAGCCGCCTGTAGATCACGCCGTTATCGTTTGACAGGCCGCTGAGCGGGCGGGGACACCCTGAGTGGCAGGTTGCACGGGAGGAAGAGAGGATCAGGGAAATGGAAGCAGCGGCAAAGCCAGTTTCAGCGACAAGGGGCTCAGGGGCTGATGGGAGGAGCTCGACAGCACAAATGCCTTCATGTAGAAGTTGTCATGCACTCAACTCGCCGCGGTGCTTTGAAAGGCTGGTTGAAGGAGAAGGCAGGCAGACGGAGAGCAGGCTGTCAGCTTAAGCCTGCTCCCTTCCACCCACCCTTCCAAGCTGGTTTACCCGACCCTAAGCCTCGTCAGCAATTTTCTGCTTTGAAGCGTGGGAGGGCAGGAGGGAGATAACCATGGGTCTTACAGGTTAAGTACGGATGTATTATTAGAAGTCTCACAAGGAACTGCTCCAGAAAAAATAGCATGGTTGGAGGCAACACAGAGAAGCTACTGACTAATATCCCTATACATTTTGTGCACAAGAGTAAGTCCAAGGCCCAGACCCAAATGGTACTACACAGGGGAGATGCGTATATTCAGGTCTCAGACCCGCTATTAAGACTCGGTGCTGCTCTGCTTCCCAGGCACAAATTTGGACCCCAGGCTTGTATCCCTCTCAGGCTGCAATAAATTCAGCTCTGAGCATATCAAATCATTATGTAACTTTTTCTTCCACTCTTATCTCTGGACCTTCCTATCAGAGCAGCACCCAGCGGATGCTGAGATCAGGGCATCCAGTATCAGAACGGTACCCAGAGAGAATAGGGGATGCTCCCTGCCCTGAATAGCTCATGGTCTGTGAGGACAAAATGGAAAATGCAAAGGAAACTGAATCCACAAAGGGACGCAATGTGGGATCCAGCCTATCTCAGTAAGTTTAGTGTGTAGGCATGGCTTTGTATACCTAAGATGAACAGAAGGCTGCAAACAGAGCGAGGACCTGTCTGGGCTAACCAGCAGGAAATGCCAATGAGACGTAAAAGTAGCCCAGTGTTGAATGCCAAGCCACTGGTAGAAGCCTACCTCTCCCCAGATGTGAGCCCTCTTCTGGAGTCAGACACGTAACCCCAGTCAATTCTTTCATGAAAAAAAAAAAAAAAAAATTAATGGGCAAGAAAGCCACAAACACCCCAAAGCCTGGTGGTGGAAACACTCGCCTGTGATGTGGAAGACCTGAGTTGAAGTCTTTGATCCAAATCAGGTCAAGGAAAGACTCCAGTATGACTTTCCCTCTCACATCTGACCTGTGCACTACTGAGATAACCCCCATGTATGAGGGCTAGGCATGCTTGGAGAAGCCATGGCAGTAGGGGCCAACCCTTTTGCCTGGCTTGCCATAAATGAGCCCACACCTTCCCCAATGCCACTCTGATCCCCTTCCTCTGCTCAACCTGGAGTTCTGCTTCCTGCTCTCTTCCCTGTGCTCCCCCTCTGCTGCTCTGCTTTCTGCTCCCTGCTCTATCTGCCAATGTGTTGCCTGTCTCCTCCCCGATCTGCACGCATGCCACACATAGATGCTTCCCAGGCCATTTGCAGCATGTGCGCCGTAGGTTGGCCAACCCTGGCCTGTGGCACCAACGGGAGAGGAATGTATTGCTTGAGCATCCCACTGGGGGTCAAATACTAAACGTTTTGGTGGCACCAGGCCTGAGTCAGTTTTACACCTGCCCTTGGAAAGAAACCGAGGTGCCAAGGGGCTTTGGATTGAACTCAAAACTACTTGCATTGTGTCATAGATCAGACAGTGGAAGAGCCAAGGAGAGACCTCTGCTTTCCTTTCACTTGGTCCAGGGCCCTATTGAATAATGTCAATACCATGTCCAGTTTTGAGAATCACTCTCTTAAAGAACCACTCCTGAGCCTGTGCATCGTGCCTCTAAGCTCTCCCTCTTCCAAGCCCCTTCATAAACCCACTTCATAAATAACAGCCTCTTACTCATTTAGCAATAAAGAGATTTAGAAGAAATAGTCACAACAACTAACTAATAAAAATTCTTCATTATCTCCAAGATAATAATAATGCTGAGCATTTCTATAGCACTTTACATATTCAAGCACTTTAGACTCATTAACTAATTAGTCCTCACAACGCTCATCTAAATATTATTATCCTCTTAATACAGAAAGAAAAGCTGCAAAGAAAAGAATAGAAATCATTTGCTTAAGTCCATGCACCAAGCCAGTGGTAAAAACAAGATTAGGATTTGGGTCTGCGTCTCCCAGTCTTTAGTTCATTCCTCCAGACCCAGTAGGCAACTCTGGTGTTGTTATCATGAGTCTCAAGATATCCAGCTGGCTCAACAGCTGATCCTGTGAGAAAGGGGCAAGAATATCTGCCTGGAGAGCACAACTACAGATGAAGGATTCACCTTCGTCTTGCAGATCCATTGTCCTGTTCATCACCGAAGACTGCAAGCTCCTGAGATGGTTTCTAATATCTGAGGAGGTTTCAGCTCAACCATGGGAGTCACCAGCATTATCATCAATCATGATCAATGAAGGGCATTGAGGACAGTACATTTTTTGGAGCCCTTTTTTGCAGTTGAATACTGTACAATTGCTCTTCACCTGAAATTCTCCACCCTGTAATCAAATTCATCTCACTGTGTAAACCCCACAAACTCTCCCCAAAAAAAAGAAAAGAAAAAGAAAGGACCAGTCCAGGTCCTGAGAGTCTAATGACAGGAGGCGCACGTAGATGAAAGAGGTCAATGATCAAACGCTATGGAGATAGTTTTAGTACTAACAGTAGGAATTCAGGAAATGTATAAGCACAAAGGCTCTCAAGGGAAGATCAAACAAGCTCTTTTACTGAGCTTCTGAAACACTTTCTTCTTCGGCAGACTGATCGTGTACACAGGTTTCTTTCTTACTACCTGCATCTGCGGACCCCAATTACTTTACATTGTGCTATTTTACTAAGGTGGCTAATAGGCGTATCTACTTTTATCTTCGGGTCAAAAGGTCAGTAATTCCAGATTTCTAATTCTGACATTAGCTTTGCTATTTGGGGAAATAACTGAAATTCAGTAAAACAGGACAAATTCCACAATCCTCAGAGGGCTGGAAGCCATTTTAGATACTGGGAATTTCGGGATTAAACTAATTTAGAAACTGGTTGCGGCTTCCACTATAATTTGCTTCAAAGTGCGCCTAGCTCACCAGTACAGATATGATGGCCCTGACTTCACTCGAGGGGTGAAGGAACCGAGTGTGTCTTGCTCAAAGGATCATTTTGCTCTTAGGAAACCAACATCGCAACAAGTCACTTGCTACACAGAAGAGAGGAAAATAGATTTTGTGTCCCACATCTACTAGTTCATTTTCTAACAGCAGGTGACATGGGTTTGAAGTGAAAGTCTTTTCCCAAATATGCTCATTACTGATCAGGTCTTTAATTACATTTACTGAAGAAATAATGCAAAGTGATATCCTGAATTTGTCCCTAATTAAAAACTGCAGTATTTCAAGCTTGCACGATTCCCTTTTGCTGAAATCTTTAATCAGTAGGAGAATACACTCCGAAGCTTTGATTAATAACAGGACTGGGCGCTCTGCAGCTGAAAATGCCGGGGTATTAAATTTCCCCAAGTCACCTAGTGTCCGCATCTAATAGAGATCCTGACAATGTTACTTATATGATAGCACAGAATAATTGAAGCATAAAGTTATAAGGCCCGAATGAGACAAATGATACTAATTCTCCTAAAGAAGAAGCTGACGTCGATGTGGGCACTAATGAAATAAACAAGATACCTTGGTAATTACATCATTAAGTAAAACAAATGGCCTTCCACTAAGTATTACCCATGAAATCTGATGCATGGATAAGTAAGATGCATTGAATTCCCAGCAAATGGCAGTTCATGGGAGGTAGGAAAAACACACAGCGATAACTATCTGAAACAAAACTGCTCGACGCCTGAAAACCTGACACATATTCTAAGTAAGACGAATTAAAAAGGTAATGAAGCATACAGAGCGAAAATACATGCATGGGATGTTTCTTCCGTTAAAAAAACCCCAAACTTTGTATGGGGTGGATTCAGATATTACTGCATGTCTGTTGTTCTCCTTCAGAGGTGTCTGAGATGTCAAGATCTCTATTTTTAGCAGGTGGGAGAAGGGTGGGGACACAGCCCTATTTCTGGGACTGGTGTGCGGAGTGGGAGCAGGTAGCGAGGATGAGCGTGATGGTGGCATGCCTGGAGCACCGCGGATGGAGTGTAGACGTACCCTTTGTGGTAGGATAGACCTAAAATTCATGATGGCTTTTGACAGTGTGAGGTTTCATAGGAATGTAGGGCTGGAAGGATCTTACTGGAATATCAAGTCCAGTTCCTTGAAACTGCAGACAACCATATCATAGAGCTGCATTGCTTTGTTTTTTTCCTCCTGATGCGATGGATGTGACAATATGCCTTCATTTGTTGGGGGGGGAAATGATAAGGAAAAAAAAAAATCCATGTTGTGTTTGATCCACTTGCCAATAAATTACATAGGGGGTTTTGCCACTGGCTTCCATAGGCACAGGATCCATCCAAAATTATTAAGGTGGGGATTTTAAAACAAAGAAAAATACAGCTGTTGCTTATTCATTACTTGAGGCTGTACGACTCCTCCCAGAGGCATGCACAGCATGTAATTATGTTCACAAATTCATCAAGTTCCCTCTTAAACATATACATTTATCCATTTTGAACGCAGTCAGACTGTCAGCCCCTCATGGGTGAAAACCTCACTGCCTCAATGGTTAGAAACCAGTTTCTAATTTCCAGCTTGGATTTACTCATCGCTGGTTTATACGTATTTGGCTTTGTGTCAGCGCTGACCTTCAGCTTAAATAGCTCTCCTGGCTCTTGATGTTTTTTATAGAGGCTACTCATATTCCCCCTTAGCAGTTGTTTTGCTGGGTTACCATCTTCGCTTCTTAGATAGAGACATAAGTACTTGCTTCAATATGACGTCATCTTTCTTTCTTGCGTAACCAGAAATGCACAGATAAAGTCTCACTAGTGCCTTGTACAATGGTATTAATTACCCCCTCTCTCAGATAAAAAACCCTGCCCGATGCATTTTGGGAGTACATCCATCCTTTGCATAATCTTGTAGCATTAATTACTTAAAGTCATCCAGTGATCGATTAATATATCCAGATCTTTCTATTCCTTGTTGCTTCCAACTGATTAGCCTCTATCTTATAGTAGAAATTTGTAGTATTAGTCCTTGAGCAAATGACCTTAAACTTTCTATTACCAAATTTAACCCCTCCTCTATTTTTCTACTCTTCAAGGTCATTCAGTTGGTCCTGTATGCTATTACAATCCTCCTCTATATGAATATCGCCACACAACTTGGTGCCTCCAGCAAATTTCATTAACACATTTTTTGTGCAAAGTTTACAATATTCTAGCCAAGATATTACAAATACATTAAATTAAATCCCAACACTGATACTTCGGAAAATCTGCTAGCTATCTCCCACCAGCCTGATGGCTCCACTTTCAGCATAGCATCCTGTCATCTTCCCTTAAATCAGGTCTTTTCAGATGTTGTGGTAATCCCCATTTCCTCCAATTTAATTAGTAATGTCCCATATGACTTCATTATCAAACAGTTTACTGAAATCCGGATTAATTACACCTACCACAAGTCCCTTATCTAAAAAAAAAATAAAAAAAAGGCCTCTCTGACATCAGTATGTAATAATCTCATTTTTGTTAGTAATAAACCAGCGGGCTCGCAGGGCATTTTCTGCCTGAAAGTTTGTGCTAATAAACACTTACTGAATCCTATCCTAGAGGGGCTTGCATTTCAGTGGTACACCGACTCTGTAAAAAATCCCTTCCATTAAAAAAAGGTAAAGTATAATTATTATTCTAGGAGTAGTGGAGATGACAATACCCAATTAGATAGCTGTATATGTGCCACCATTTGCAGAAAGCAAGGTATCTTTGAAAAATGCTTCCCTCTTCCCAAGGGCAGGAGTTGCAGTGCGATAATTCTCATGACTTTGCATGGGAGAGACTAGCTACATTTTGGGGAAGCGAGCATGTGTTCGAAGCTGCACTATAATGTGTATATTGGCCTTATAAGCACTGTTCAGTCATATAATAATAAATACTATTCCTCATTGTGTTTGTTATAGGAGTACCAGGGCCCAGCAGGCCATGGGGTGCTATGTAACCACAGAGTTGTGGAGAGTCTCTGCCGCAAGCAGCTTATAGTCTTCACTTATTAGATAGACAAGACATATGTATGAAAGGGAAAAGGGTAACGCACACAAATCGAGTCAGCAGTATGATAAAGTCCTGCTTTCAGTGGCAGGGCAGGCTCAGTTTACTTTGGGCTGAACATCAGTCCTAGCTATGCCATCTCTATACAGTGGGAAGCCACTTGTTCTGAATGAGTCTACCATGTATTCAGAGGAGGACTGTGGGTCGACAGGAACAAGATTCAAAATAGTCCTGACCTGGTATGCCCCTCTTTAATGCCCCGCATGGGGGTAAAAATTATATAATGCGCCCACACCTTCTCTGCCTACCTCCACTGCCAGTCCTGCAAGTCCCTCTCGTTCATGAAACACCCAGTCTGCCGGCTTAAATAAATAAATAAGACAAATGAACTAAAACATCTCCCTTGGATTTTGCGGCACACTTTTAATATAAAGCGAACTCTATGTCGGCAAATTCATTTGCACTCCTTTACTTACGTTTTCCTTGTAAGGCTTAAATCAATGTCAGATTAAAGGCTGAAAATATTGCATTCAATAAATATTACATTTCTTCTGCCTTCCTTCTTTCGTGAGATCACCTTACACGCAGATCAGCAAGAAATCTGGCCAGCGCTTAAGATATTAAAGTGCAAGAAAAGCAGAGCGATTCCACAAGTAAATGTAATGGAGAATTAGACAAGAGAAGCTCTATTGTCAACAGAAAAGAATGGCTGCAAGGGAAAGGAACTCAAGCTAAATCATCTCTCAACTAAGGGCAAGACCCAGAGTGGAGCCTTTAGATATCAAAAAAAGGATTATGTTAAATTTAGGTACCGGCATACAAAAAAATCAGGTTCCGAAAGCCTCTGCTTCAGAGGCTGCAAAACTTCATCCCTGTTTCTTAGACTCTTCCTCTGAGCATCCCTTGTCACGGCTGGAGAAAGAGCTAGATAGGCCCATGGGCTGCGACGGTATGTCCACTTCTATGTACTTATGCGTAAATTTGGGTTTCAGCACATGCATGTGTGTGTGCTGCCTGAGCAGATGGATACTAAGCTTCCTCCCAAGTCCTCCAAGGAATCAGATCTGGTCGGTGTGCTCCAAGCACCCGTATCACATGCTACAGCCAGTGACAATGATGGTGTGTCTTTTGTTATCACCATTTAGGTAAAAGCCTCCTGGTTAGTGTACTCCCTCAGGAAGTGGAAGACCTGGGTTGAAGTCCAGCGTCAAACTGAGGGCATCCTTCTGCTAAGATTTTGCTCAGCTAGCCTGAACAAAATGCAGCCTTCCTCCCAGCTTCAGTTTTAATCGGTCACACTCTCGCATGTTCAGACTCAACCACAACTTGCTAAAATTGAGGTAAAGATTTCATAGCTATTAGGGCTGGAAGGTACCTTGAAGATCATCAAGGCCAAACCCCTGCCCCAGGGGCAGGAAGTCAGCTAGGGTCAAAGGACCCCAGCAAGATAAGCATCCAAACGTTTCTTGAATGAGTCCAGAGCAGGTGCCTGCACCACTTCTGGTGGGAGTCTATTCCAGGCCTTGGATAAACCCTGCACCTAAACCAGCAGTTCTCAACCAAGGTGTCGCAGCACCCTGGGGTGCCTTGACATACTTTAAAGGGTGCTGCTCAATATTACCACTGTTAGGTGTGCAAACAACTGCATGTGATTCACAAAACAGATCCAGATTTTAAAAAGAGGAATCCAGAGAGTCGAGACCTGTTGCAGTCTTTCTGAGTTCTTTGCAACAGAAAAAACATTGCTCCATTATTTTTCTGTGCTCAAAAAAAACAAGTGACAACTAAGAACTGGTATTTGCAGACAAATCTAATGAGGGATGCCTTGAGCCTAAAAAAGTCAAAACCCATTGATCTAGACCAGGGGGAAGAAAATCTGGGTCAAGATTGGCTTGCACATATTAGCTAAGTCTAGCCAAAACTTGGTGGTTTATCCTAGTGAAGATGAAGCCATAGGAAGATGATCTCCATAGGATTGTCAGGTTTGACCTAGAAACCACTACACATAGCCCAAGCAAAAGTCTCTGTTATGTAACTAATGCCCAACTGCAATGATAAGGAGAAGACAGTCTTAGATAAAGGAGGCTTGAAAACAAAAACAGAATTAGTGGACTAGGGCAAAGAGCTGATTTAAATATTAAGATTCACACCCCTAGGTGGGGAGAAAGTATGCTAATGAAACATACATGTATGGAAATGAGATACATAGCTAAAACACAGGTATAGAGACATGCGCAGTAAAGAACTCCTTGCGTCACTCCCTTATAACCAATTAGCAAACAAGAATGCTTATGAAGGTCCAATACTCCTGTATAAAAGATGCTCATAATTAAGAATCTGTGTGCTTGTTACGTGAAATTATTCCGCTTGCACCTTGTATTGCTAGCAATAAATCTTTATACTTTCACCCCTGGTATCTTTATTGGCTTTTGCATACCGGGCACGATCCCAGACTTGAGCTGGGGCTCAACAGGATTACAGCCTTTTTTGGATGAGACAGGCAACAGGTGGGAGACAATTTATCTTCATTTTATATGAGAACTGAAGCACAGAGAAGTAAAGAATTTGCCTGTGGTCACATAAGAAATGTGGCATACTACAGCTATTCAAAACCTATCCCTGGTGCTTACTGTAGTAGAGTCTGTAAGACTGAGTTCCCATTTCAAAGGACATCTGTTTCCTGCAGATTTTAAAATCCCAGACCTTCACATCTGATTTTTCAAGGGTGGGGAAAAAAAAAAAGCTATTTCTAATGCAAAGACTGTTCACTCCAGTCTGTGGTTTAATACAAATCCTTGCACAAGCTAATGATCTTAACAGAAGTGAGCTCTTCATGACAGGAGCAAGGCGGTACCTATTGCTAGGAGAGACTAGTTGAGGTTGATTCAGTTTGGGTAAAAATACTCAGATACACTCATTCCTACCGGTTAAAAAAATCCATTCAGAAAGCATAATGTGGTCCTGTCCAGAATCCATTATCGTGTTGTTTGCCTCTGATCATGGACGTGAATGTTGCAGACTCACCCCTGCTCTCCAAACCTCTTGGTTTATAGACCGTGCATCTCCCCTGGAAGAAACGGTGCAACTAAAGTCAATAAAAGGATCCCCAGGAATTCAGAGAATTGGAAAGCAAAATTTCACATATCTAAAACATTCTCCTTGGAGTTTAAATGGTGTGACTAAAGATGGTTAAATAAAGCAGGCAAGACCATCACTGATATAAAATTTCTGCACCTACTACCTGAAAATACAGAGCTCAGATTAACAGACCATAACAATACATTTAAAGTCAAGATGGTTTCCCTAGGATTGTAGGACTTTCTAAAGGAGTAATTGTTCTTGAAACCCACACAAAGGAAGCTTTTCAGCTCAGCAATTGTGTGTGAAATTCTAGGTGTACATTAATAATGGAATACCACATGCCTTTTGACACCTTTCCTTCTCCAGGACCTGAAAATAGCTTCCAAACCATGCCTAGATCATGTTATCGCCTTGAAGGACCTACTGAAGGTCACCAGTTTTCAAAAGGCTTAAATCATGCAGAAGATATTACATCAGGTAGCAAGAGAAGAGATGACTATAACAACCTGGGAAGAGATAGTGTATGTGCCCCTCCTAAATAGAAGCTTAGGAGGCCCACAGAGATAGGTCCCAACATCAGTGTGGAAGCCCAGGAAAGCCAGAGAAGGCAAAAGCAGCTGTGCTAATATACAGACACCCAGGTATTGCTCATCTGATCTCACATAACATAGCTCTTTTACACAGAGGGTGCATCTATACATGGAATTAATGCAAAGCAAATACACTCTGGTTGAGTTTGTGCTGGAGTCAACTGCTCCGACACCCAGGTATTGCTCATCTGATCTCACATAACATAGCTCTTTTACACAGAGGGTGCATCTATACATGTAATTAATGCAAAGCAATACACTCTGGTTGAGTTTGTGCTGGAGTTAACTGCTCCCCAATGCAGCGTCTACACATGCAGCTGGGATAGCAGGACTTTGAGCTGGGGCAGAGCAGGCCTGGGCTTGGGAGGTTAGCCCTGGGCTCTGGGCTTCAGCCAACAGTGGGCCTGGCTGGGGAACGAAAGTGCTGAATGTGCGGAGCCACGTGGCTAGGCGCTAGGCAGGGGTCTGGCCCCCTGCTGCCTGGGCTGACTGGGTGTAATTTACACCCAGATCAGCATTTACACGTGCTTTTCAACACGGTTGATAATTCCCCAATCGTACTATCTTATGGCAGAGTTAATTTACTGTGCCCTAATATTAGCACACATGTAGACTGTGATGCTTTACTGGGGAGAGAATTAGTCAACTCGGCAGTAAAGTGCATGTGTAGATACGCTCAGAGAGAGGCTGGCATCATCCTCTACTCCTGGCAGAGAGAGGAAGGAAAGGGCTCTCTTGTATGCCTTGTCTACAACATATCCACGTTGGAAAGGGCAAAATTGTGGCCCCTGGGTGATACTAACACTTACTCAAAAGCACTAAGGGGTTAAGTCATTCATATGAGAAGAGCAAGCCTTCTCCTTTCAGACTAACATGAAATTTGCAATTTTTCCCGCAGTATGTTATATTTTCATCCTCTTTGCCAATTACTGAGTTAAGTGGTGCGTGGAGCCTTTTAAAGACTAGAATTATTTTCTAAAGAGCAAGATACAGAATATGGATCAAAATTGTTCATTATAGATTCTCTGAACTCGGAAGGCATCCTCCCAACTAGGTTTTAAACACTGGTTATCACATGCCTTCTATTAGCAATAAGAATACAGGGCTCTGAGCCAAACAAGCCAAGCAGGCAATTACAAAACTCTGTGAGAAGCTGGTCACTGGTTGATTTTGTTTAATAAAACAACTATTAACAATATTACCTACTTATGTGCAATCTCCATCCTTGGAAGTTTAGACAAACACTTGGCTGGGATCACATTCATGCACTTTTTGTATCTGTAATTAAAAAGGAGGGCTCCTTGCCCTTCTCCTGCCCCACAGAATAGCAACAAGACCTCTATATACAGCCTTCTACCTTGGGTATCTCTCTTGGGATTGTGCACGAGATGGTGATGATAATATCTAACATCAACATGAGGTAGTAAGGTGGGGGTGTTGTCATCACTGGGATGGTGCAGAAAATATGCAAGAGCTTTTATTGGACCAGCTGTATATTTGGGAGAAATGTTAGGCAAGCTTTTGAGCACCTGAAGAATGTCACTGTGCCTGTAAACTTATATATAACTTTCAAATACACAGTTGGTCCAATAAAAGATATGACCTAAAAAACCGTCCTTATCACCATGGCTATTAGTTTTCCAGGACCCAAAAAAGTTACATTAGGACCAGGAGTACCGCTGGTCTCATTTGACAATATATGATGGTCCCATGCCTTTGATGAGAAACTAGAGCTCCTGGATGTATCTGCCATTCTCAGAAACAGGCATGTGATGTTACTGTGCTTCCCTTCAAGTGGATCTCTTTGAAGGATCTTTTTGTCTTCATATACCAAGGGTAGGGTGTCCATTTAAAGTAAGAGCACAGGTATCCAAATATAGCCGGAAACACAGGGGAGTGAAATGACCCCAATATTATAGGCAGGGGAGGAAATGCAGGAGAGGGTATGACCCAGTGGTTCTCACTCAGTCAATACCCTCAGTACAGTCAACACGAGTTTTGCTGCTTAGCACATCTCATCATGCCAATGTGTGGATTTAATCAAGCTTTTCTGTCCCCAAATTCATAGTCTGATAAACTTAAATTTGATCCTACATTTCATTAGCTCCAGACTAATGTGCTCCTGGGAAATTTATTTACTCTGCTTTCTTTATAATTGTGGATAAATTCCCTGGGAAAGGGACATCTGTTCCACATTCCAGTGGGAATCAGAAAGCAATGAGCTTCATTTGTAGGTAAATAAATAACTGAATATAAATAGCTCCTCAGCAAGAATGCATTTGGGGCGGAAAGGCAGGAAGAAAACAGGAGGTTAGCTGGGAACGTGACCAAGCAAAAACAGGGTTCTGGAAATACCTCTAATTGCTAGCAATGGGCCTGCATGCCTTATGCAGAGCACTGGTGCAAAGGGAAACATTTCTGCAGTAGACCCTCAAGGCAGGGTAAGTTGCACGGCCTGCCAGACGGAAGAATGGTACAAGATACCTGCTCTGCCAGCAAGGTGCACAACCTAAGGAACCAGGACTGCTTCAAGGCAGGGTGGCTTCATGTACCTACTTGGGCATGTTGTTAGAGAAAGGCAGACTTTGCCCAAAAAGCTTACACTCCTATTGGATCTTGCAGGAGCTACCAAGCACCTGCAGCAGAAAGGGACCATGCCACATATTCCCAGTCTCCTCTTCTTCTCTCCAGATGAAAAGCCTCCAGGTCACTCTGGGACCTGATGATGCCAAGGAAGGTGAGAAGGGCTCCTGGAGGACAGTCCATTAGGAGGTGAGAAGGGCTCCTGGAGGACAGCCCATTAGGAAAAAGAGTGGTACCCAAAACAGCACCTAATGGTGGGGAAGTTGGACGAAGCACAGTGAGATCCTGACTGGATGGGACCACAAGGTCTTCTACTAGGAGAACAGTGATCAGGGTAGCAGAGAACTGAGGCTAGGAGAAACCCCTCGTGGAAGTGCAGGATACTTCCTGCAGCTTTACCACGTCTTTCCCATACAGTTCTTTTTGAGATGAAGCCTAAATAGTTCATCTTCAAGGTTTGAAATATGGGGGGGCTGAGCCCTGCCGTAAGAGATGAGAGCCCCCCATAAGCCTCCCATAAGAAACGAGAGCTCCCATCCTATCCCACGCCTTTCTAAGCAGCTGCGGCGATGGCTCCTTCCGGCTTCCAGCTGCCATCACTACAGAAGGTCGGAGGGTAATTCAAACCCTGTTCATCTTAATCTTATTTATTATTTCTAGCACTATGAATCTCCCTAAAAGCAATCTTTGTGGTGTTTTTACCCTACAAGACTAAAAATAGTAGATATTTCTTGTGCACCGCTTCCTTAGCTATATAGCTTTCGCTCCTACATTTTTTTCCATTAGCTAGGCCCTCCAGCCCCTAAGACTTTCTGTTGTTCTTCTCCACACCACTTCCAATTTATCAACATCGTTCTGCCGATGAGGTGCCTCAAAATAATCTTCTGACCTTGTTATCTAGGGGAGAGAACCAGGGTGTTAGCTGTAGTGAGGAAGAGAACGAGGAATAATGGTTTAATGTTGTAACTATATAGATTCATAGATTCATAGAAGTAGGGTCGGAGGGGACCTGAGCAGATCATCTAGTCTGACCCCCTGCCCTTGGCAGGAATTAATACAGGGCTCATCTGACCCCTACTAAGTTTAGGCTCAAACGACCCCAGCTAGGTAGTTATCAAGCCTCCTTTTAAAGACCCGTAAGGTAGGAGATATTTTTTCCGAATCTGCACACAAGAGCTGCTCCCACCAAACACATCTTTAACAAGAGAGGTGTGGAAAGTGCTTTGTTACAAGCTGAGCATCTTGTAGGAAATATAACAGCTACATCTTTGGGGATCTTAATCCTGCCAAGCAGTTTCTGGACTTAGTTAAAATTGCAGCTTGGTGAACAGGGAGAAAAATCACTTGCATGCTATTCTACAACTTCTATAAACTATTCACTTGACTTTTGACTATATTCACAGCTTCCTGTAAGCATGCATGAATGTCCAAGGAAAATAAATTGTGGGCTGAATGCTGAGCTCCTACTTGCACAAAAAAGTCTGTTTCTCAGGAAAACTAAATTGGGGTATAGGAAGTAAGAGGACTTTTTTAGCAGTTTTGTCACGCAATCAGAAAACAAAAAACCTATTGCATGAATTAGATGACCAACCACTGAGCTTGCAGAGTGAATTATGAATATCCTTGCCTATTCAGACACAGAGAAAATTCATACAAACCACGTATGTTAAAATCACGGTTGGCTGGTAGACAGTTCACAACCAGAATAAAGCATGACCCACAACAAAAATCCTATCACTTTAACTATACTAGCGTACTAAAAACTGCACAACATCCTTGGTGTAGAAGAAGATACCTTTTACCCTGGTATAAAAGTTTCCTTATGTGTCTAATTCTTTCCCATTTGTGAAGGAGAATAAATTTTAACAGCATGAGATACCTCTGTGCTAGGGATCAGCTTAGTAGCAACAATGACACGTGTAAACCAGAGTAGTACAGGCAGTCCTCGGACTTACGACACAATTGGTTCCTGAAAACCACATATTAAGTTAAAACGTTGTAACTCAGAACCGACTTTCCCATAGGAAACAATGTTATAAATGGGGGATTGGTTCCTGAACCAAGGCCTGATGCCCTATTTTCACCAAAGATAACCGAGAATGTTGTACTTGATCAATTATAGATAAGTAATATAGCTACATTAATGTATTTATGTTGTGGGCCTAAGGGATACTGATTACCTGCCCGTGACCCTAATTCAGTGGTCAGCGACTTGTTCAAGGCTAGAATGAGCCAACTCAGGGCTGAGATGGGCTGACAAGACCCAGCTGCTGCCACTGTTTCTCCCCGCCACCAGCTGTGGCATAGGTGAAGCTCCCCACTGCCCAGTTGCAATGTGCATGAAGCCCCATGCCACTAGAATACCACCAAAGCCCCGTGGCTCATCAGGCCAGATCCAAAGGATCATGGCCCATAGTTTGTTCATCCCTTTAGCCGCGACTGTGGTGACTGCAAATTTTGATTAGGCTGCTCTGGATGAGTTTGATAAGACATATTTCCAGGCTTTGTTATCTTTTAATCTTGCAGCAGGGCATCCGCCACCAAGGACAATGCAAATAGACGACTTGTAAGTTGAAGTCATGTTTGCCGTTTACCATCCGGAAGTAGCCAACAGCTCAGCATGCTCTATATGAAAAAAGAGCTTTTTGTGCTCGATGGCAATCAATCCTTTCACATTCTGAAATATATATATAATATATATATATGAAGGTTTAATATTCCCCATCTGTTAAAACTCTGTGGCTGCAGCAGGCGGCTCTTCGATTGGAAGCAGGGGAACAAACCATTCTCCTTTGAAATTGTAAAATAAATAAATATAGAAGCAACACCCAAAGAGGAACCCCGTGACTAATTGCGTGCTTTAGTCATGATAGCCCAAGGCTAAGGACTATTAGTGTACACTTGAGATCTCTTATAGGAGCCCATGGGGAAACACTATAGCATTACTGCCAAGGTAACACATAAGAAAAGCATGTCTGGGAATACCCAGGGGGGCATGGGGAAATATTTAATGAATGAGTTCGTTTCCGAGGTCAAATATTAGCAATTTGTGTGTGTGTGTGTTTGCTGCTGGTATTCTATTTGCTCCATCCCAGCGTAGATGGGAAATATTGCAAGACAAAGCTCTAATTAAAATAAACGAATGAACACAAAGCTTTTGAGCTGGGGTCATGCTAACACATGAGCCTATGGAGTGTGACAGCAGAAATGTTAATAAGGTGAACAGGAGGAAGATGGGACAGAAACCTCACCAAGTGATCTGATTCAGCTTGCTGTGTTATCTGTGCAAGCAAGCAATGCGGGCTGGGCTTATGTTGTACTCTGCTGAGCCACTGCTGATCTTGATTGATCTTACATGTATTTTGGATATTTTCCAGTTGTCCTGCATGATTAGAGACAGGGGGAGTGAAGGGCTGGGGAGACTCGGGAAGAAGGGGAGACACAGGTTGGTAGGTCCAGCAGCAGTAAGCACCGCAGTATCCCGCATCTATGCTGTGCCTTTTTATACCAAAGAGTTAAAAACTGAAATGGAGGAAAGACAAGTAACTGTCAGAGACTAGCATGGCTAATGGGCAGGCTTTATAGCTTTGCAAGGGTGCATCTTCACTTACCTAACTGCTGGTATACCAGTAGTGCTTTATGATAACAGGGCTCATTCCTGCTGCCAATATTGCTAAAGGGATTTAATCTGGGTCACACAAATTACTGCTCACTTAGGCAGTACCTTGTTGTCTGCTTTTGGTCCCGCTGTGCAATCGGATCCCAACTAGCAGCTCACATCCCCACCATCTGCACCAGCTGGGGTTTTTTCTAGGTCCCCACATTATACAGCTGGTGAGATAGATGTACAGTGAAGGGCTCTAAGTTTCCAAGCTAATAAAATACCAGGCCCAGGCTGAAACGATGCCCAAAGTGTGCATCATTTCAATTTCCAGATACAAAATTGTTGCGGTATATAAAAGAGAGTGGAGTGTGCTGTAAAGCAAACTAAGCCTGCTATGTTCAGCACTACATTTTTTAACAATGCCTTATGAATCAGCAGAACACAGAAAGCATGCCACCGTCCTTCAGTCTCCTTTTTGGTTTGGCTTTGTCTTCTTGGCAGTGTGCGGCTTTGTCTTCATAGCACAAAACTCCCTTCATAGCACGAGTTTACAAAAAATAGGCTTAATGGACGCTCAGATGCAGGGTGCAAACTGGCTTGAGATAATGGACCTCACTGTACCAGAATAAGAGCTGGAGGTAGGGTGCTGGTAGCTGATCAGTGAAAACACTGCCTGGTCTTCAGGTTGCTCCACATTCAGAAATGACAGCCCCCTCTCAGCCACTAGGTTCTCCGGGTTGGTAGTAACAGCAGCAGTGAACACCACCTTATACCGCATTTATGCTGCACCTAAACTCTATGTATCACAATATCGCACATCTATGCTGCACCAAAAGTAAATTGGCATTGCAAGCAACACTGCATTCCCCCCACTGAGATGCAGGCACTCTTGGGGTGCAATTTAGCAGTGCACAGGAATACAGTAGGAAGCACAGCATGCTTCTCCTAACTGCACTTGAGGGGAGGGGATGGTCACAGGGAGAACACAATCCTTGCATTTGGGAATTAGGCTAGCACAACAGAATTTCTACCCTTGCAAAACATGCTGTGGGGTTTCTAATAACTATTACCAAGCAGGGCTTTAATGCCAAAAAAATGGATAACCACCAAACTATACCAGGAGAAGGCTCCGTTCTGTTTTGGCGGTCTAAGCACTTGTAATGGACTGAGTCAGGGGTGATCGGACCTAGTGGTTAGGCTACTAGGGGAGGGACCAAGACGGGGGCAGAGTCTAAAATACAGGCCCAATCTGGGGTCAGGAAGAAGAGCCCACGTTACCAGAGCCAGGTGAAATCGAGCGGCGAGGTCTAACTCACGAGTCAAGTCCAAGTTCCAAGTCAGAGGCCGAGTTACCAAATCTAAGGGAAAATCCAGAAACCAGAGTCCAGGAACAGAGCAAGCAAGGTCAGGGAACCAGGGGTACTAAATCACTGTGGCTTGCCAGGACA
>NW_005842979.1:31884-41211 GCF_000455745.1 Alligator sinensis | reverse complement strand
TCTAGAGTCTGCTGCTTGCTACTGCTAGAGCTAAATGGGGAGGCTACTCTACCAGCACAGCAGTCAGTCAGGAGGCCTGGACAGTAGCCAGCCAGAGTCATCAGCTGGATTAGGGCTGCCAGTCAAAGCCACGGGCAGGTGCAGTCCACTAGGCAATTAGGCTAGGCTAGGCTGCCTGTTAGGGCTCCTGATGGCGCCATTCGATGAATCACTAACACCTATTTCAGCAAAACTACGGGTCCACATTGCCTCCCCCCTGCACACCCAGAAGGCTTTTCCTGCAGTGAACACGGTTTCATTGCAGAGTGGACATGAGCTGTGGGGCATCAACAGTCTTCCTCCATAGTCCGGTCTGTAGGTCATGTCTGGCTGCAAAACCAGACTATGGACCCAATCACACCGCAGGAGGAGAGGGGAATGCTAACCCTGAGATGGACTGAAAGTCCCCCCAAAACTACATGTAACTGTACAGGCTTGGGGCTCAAATATCCCTTGGAGTTCTCCCATTCAAGCAGCAATTTAATTTTGCTCTCATTAGTCAGCTAATGAGATCTGAAGAGATCACAATGCTTGTAGATTCAGTGCCCTGACACTTCAGGCTGCACATTTGGAGATCCTTGAGTACATAAGGGACTTCTACGTCCCCATTTCAGTAGAATCTGAGTGCATGAATGCTATTTATCCAATGAATTTATTCCCAGAACACACTGATGACATAGGACGGTGCTACTGTCTCCATTTTGCAGTGCAGGGAATTTAGGCACAGACACACTGTAAACATCCGGAGTAAGATATTCAAAGGTGCAAAAGCACCAAGTATCCCTGAAAGCTAATGGGAGTTGGTCATATCTCTCTTCTTTGTGCCTTTAAAGTCTCCTTCACTAGTACGTGAAAAAAGAGGTGATCAGAAAAAAAAGCAAAGAATCCTTCGTCTCCGCTGATATTTTCTCTGCAAATAGAAAAGGACAGAGTGGCAACAAGAAATATAAACACAGTTTAACAGACACTGATGTTGCCACCAGGCCAAGGTTGGCTTCCATGTTCTGTGAAAGATGCCAAAGAACAAGTGGGGAATCTCAGGGTTATGCCATCTGTGAAAGTCAGCAGGATGGGACCCATCCTGGTGTAGTAAATCAGCAGGCCTCCAACTTAACTCAGTAGAGTAACGCTGGTGTAAACCAGGAAAGATCAAGCCCAGCATCTCCAACTGCATTGTGGTCCCTAACACCTGGATTACTGACCCAGAAAAGAGGCCTACATGCTGAATAACCGATATTAATTCCTTCACCATACTGGTCTCCCCCAAGCTTCTTCCTTTGAGACACTGAGCGCCTTCTCCTTGGCAAAAAACTCCCATGACCTTAGCTGAAGCCCTCAGCATCTCTCAAGAGACAGCCATTGACTTCACTGAGCTTTGGAAGAATCATAGAATCATAAAATATGAGGGTGTGAAGGGACCTCAGGAGGTCACATCTAATCCAACCCCCTGCTCCAAGAAGGACCAGCCCAACTGCATCATCCCAGCCAAGGCTTGGTCTAGCCGGGCCTTCAAAACCTCCAAGGATGGAGATTGCACCACCTCTCTGGGTAACCTGTTCCAGTGATTTACTACCCTCCTAAAGAGAAAAATGTCCTGGTATCTAACCTAAACTCCCCTTCCTGCAACTTGAGACCGTTGCTTCTTGTTCTATCATCTGCCACCACTGGGAACAGTCTAGCTCCAGGACTTCAGCTTGGGTGCTTGCCTATACTCGCGGACTCAGATTTCCAGGAGAAAAATCTCAAAGATAATAGCTGCGGCAGAAGAGGATTGCAAAATTGTGCTCAATCCTGTTGTGTCAGGACTGCCCAAATTACATGTAGCTGAAGTGTTCAGAACAAAGCCTAGTACTGAGGAATTCTCTGGGCTTCCTCTTTGCTTTGAAGAACAAAGTCTGTAAATGTAAAAAAAAAAGAAAACAAGCCATAAATAAATAAAACCCATGCTCCGTGCCACAGATGGCATGGCATGAAGTCGTATTTTCCCCCTCCATTTCTGCATCTCAAGACCTTTAACTACCTTTCACTCCCCTCACTTTTTCCATTAGTATATGCTGCTGCTATTCCCCTTTCAGTCGAAGTCCAACAGCACCTGCAAATTTTTTATGCAAAATATTTTATTATTTTTTTATAATGTATGCTGAATTCTGCCCTTTGTTCTGAATAGCCTTTATGATGCTATAAATGTAAAATAGACCTGAAATTATCCCCCTTCCCTTGGCACAGTAAAGTTAACACCTGTGGGGGGGAATGCAGTGGCACAAGTTTGCAAGAATTTGGGAATAAAACAGCTTTTATCTCTTTTGAAAGTCAGGGGTGAAAAGGGAGGTATTTGCATTTGAAAAACCAGTCAGCTAGGAAATTAAAGAACCATTTGATCTTTTTTTCCTTAGCTAAATGTGGATAAAAATAAGAAGTACAATAATAAAACAAGTTCAATGTCTTGTACCTGAAAAGGTCTTTTTGTTCTAGCGTTGCCAATGCCAGCAGTGGCAAAAGGGTCCAAAGGAATGAGGTAAATAATTCAATAGAGACTGAATACTGTGATGCTAGTTTTGAAGGACTAAGTGGACCCAGGAAGTAAAAGATGTTAGATGTTCTCCATTACTGTACATTAAACAAAGTTTGGGCTTTCAAGTGCAGAGACCACAGCCTGATTCTGTACCATAGCAAACACATAGGCTAGGGACAGACATTCAAAAAGCCTAAATTGATTCAATCTTTGCAGGTTAGTCTAACCTGGCTAGGCTGAATCACTTTGTAACTGCATAGACACCCCAGAAATGCAGGCACATGCCTGCAGTGGCTCAGGCTAGAAGCTGGGAGGCACCAAAGCAGCCCTCCCTTCCCTTGCACAGGGCTGATCTGAGGGGCCATGACCGGGTCCTACAGCATTAGGGAGGAGTCCCCCCCTCCCTTCTTAATAACAGAGCATTTATCAGCTCTGTTATCAGGATTTATCACCCCATCAGAAAACAAACACTCTCTCTCATTACTTCAAACTCTTCTTAAACAAAGAAGGAAGGAGGTACATGATCAGCCGAGCTGTTGATTAGCTCCAAAAAGCCCAAAGCCGGCACTGCTGTCTGCCACAGCACAGACCGTAGCCAGCATGTGGTCTGCTAGCTAATGTTGTGTTTCTGTGTAAGGCAAAGGGGACAGGGGAATCCCTGCTTAGCATGGAGTGGGGAGGAAAGATGGAGAGCAGGGGGAGGCCAGGCAGATGCTGCTGTGCCTGCAAGTCTCTGTGGGAGCTCCAGCCAGGGAGCAGAGGGGAGGGCCCAGCTCTACTGTGGAGTAGAGTGCCCCACCCAGCCCAAAGAACATGTCGGGATACTGACGGAGTCTGGTTTAGCTTAAAACAGCAAGGGGTCTGGGGCAGACATTGCATAAGCTGGTTTGACCCAAACCACTTAAGTCTGATACTACATTCAACCAGGTTTATCTCAAACTGGTTTCAGACATTTTCAAACCAGTTTAAGTGATCAGAATTGGTTTAAACCTGTAACAGAACAGATATTCAGTGCACATAAACCAGTTTCTGATCACTTAAACTAAGTCATCCTTTCATCATTTCATTTTCCAGCTATACCTGATTTCTGACACACTGATTTGATGCTAGTTGATTTATGGTCCCACATTTTTCTTGTTTACCAAATGTGATTTCAGCAGTCTTTTAGGAATATTAGTAAGCCTTTTGTTGGACAAATTCAGTCTTTTTGTCTCCTTTCTGTACTTTTCCCATCACCTTTTCCTGTACTATCATAGGTGAAAAGAACAGGTGTCTTAAAACTTAATTCTTCTCCCTACCACTGGATAAAATCAGGACGAAGGTAAGTCAGCTAGGCTTCAGTTATTATAGCACCTTGTTCCTATCACCATCTTTCAACATCCCAACCTACACATTTAAATGAATCAAGTTTTATAAGAAGGCTTCCACGTGGGAAGGGTGAAGTGAAAAGAAGTTCAATGACATTTGTCAGTGTGTGTGTGGGGGCTGGAGGGGAGCAGGAGATGGAGGAGCTGAACTTCCAGACTGCAGTCTCACACTATGCTGTATTTTTCTATCAGCATAGATTAGGCTTAGATACGTGTTAAGTGCTCCACTGCAAGAAGTAGATGTGGTGATGACAGTCCTTGCAAAACTAAGCTTTTCATAGTTAAAAAATATAGGGAGAGCCTATGGAAAGTCAGGAAGTATTTCTCAGGGGTCCCAGCCTTTTCACATCCATTCCCTGGGAAGGGGTTGAAGAATATATCGCTGAAATAAAGCAAAACACCAAATTCCCTTAAGGCCGGGCAGCATTTTGCTGGTTATAGATTTTCTGTCATGACTGGTGTTCACCTTCTTGCCTTCCTGATGTGGACCATTCTCTTTCTGGTCAAAGATACCAAATGCAAAGGTAAGCCTACAAGAATGGTATAGATTCCTTTGTGAAAAAGAGTGTCTACCTATAATTAGATGGGTGTAGATACAGATGATTAATCAAAATTATTCCCAAGAGAAGAATCCTACTTTCTCTCATCCACAAAATACTTATTTATAATACATCAATGAGTTGGTCAATTTGGGCTCTGATTTTTGATGCTGCCCAGGAGACCTGGATCGCCAAGTGCCATAAAAATGCATTGGAACTATCTTAGGTATGAATCCTACTTTCTCTCATCCACAAAATACTTATTTATAATACATCAATGAGTTGGTCAATTTGGGCTCTGATTTTTGATGCTGCCCAGGAGACCTGGATAGCCAAGTGCCATAAAATGCATTGGAACTACCTTAGGTATTTATATACTCTCTCTTAGTGAGCATAGCCCAGTGATTCTCAACCAGGGTGCCATAGCACCTTTGGGTACTCTGAGACCCTTTCAAGGGTGCCACACAGTACTATCACTGTCACGTTTAAAAACACAATTCACAAAATAATCCCAGATTTCAAATAGAAATCTACAGTTGTGATCTTTCCGAGTTCTTTGCTACAAAATACTTTCCTATTGTTTTTCTGTAGGCAAAAAAAAGAGAAAATGAAGAGCTGGAACTTTCCAAGGGGCACCTCTAGTTTATCCAGGGTTACTTCAAGCCTAAAAAGATTAAGAATCATTGACATAGCCAATAGCCAATCCACAGGGTGATTGCCTCTAGCCTGAATACCATTTTTATACTGGGTCTATGCTAGGCCCTTGGCTTCCACCTTTGCAAAGGGGAAGCTTGTGGCTCCACTACTCCAAGATGAAACGTTGTGTTCAGCTTTTCCGCTGCAAACCCGCCTTTTTCTGGGGACCCAAGTCAGCTATTCCAAAACAAGACAACTTACATTAGTCAACCCAAAATACTGTGTTTTAAGGCCCTCAAGTTTGAATGGAAAAAAAAAAAACCAACCCAAGTTTACCCAACATATGCAGAATTCTCTCTTCCTCAATGAGCAACAGAGTTCTTGTTACAGCTGTCTCCTACCTCAATAACTTCATTTCCCAGCTCTTTCACACTGGCCAGCAGTCATTAAAAATCAGTGCCTGGTTGTTGGTCTTCCAATAGATCTCCTTGGTAACTTCACTGATGCATTGACAATCCCTGATAATTAATTCATAGCAACCCAGCCTTGCTTATGTGGCCACTGCTTAACTCCTAATAACGTATCCCAAAGAAGCAATTCATTCAGTCCCAGAAGTTCACAGTACAGACCTGATTGGTTAACTGAATCAGGAGTATTTTTCATAAAATTATTTTGGAAATGCACGCTTTTCTCCACAACACAGGACAGGTTTCCCTTGCTTTATGCTGTACATGCATTCCTGGAAAACGGCGCATGACTCAAATTTGGATAAAGGGAATCCACTTTACAATGTAACAAATAGGGAAAACATTCCAAATCCTCGACTGTACTGACCCCCCAGACCCATTTCTACCACTTTTACAAGACAATTTTGGTACTCACCAGGAGCAGCCAGTACACATGGGCACAGGGTGGTGGCAAATGTTACCATAATTGTGATGGGAACTACAGAAACACATGTCTCAGACATGGAGCACATGACAAGGAGCACAGATCCACCCAGGAGACTATATTTTGGTGCAAGTCTCTCCCACAATGCACTGCACAGAGCAGCTGACTGCGGGCTTCTACCACACCGATTGCATAAGAGTGAATTTACCTTGCATGTAACAATTTTTTGGTATAAAATGGTCATTGCATACGAGTGAATATGCACATTCAGACCCCGCATAAAGCGAGGGAAACCTGTACCTGAAAACCTCACAGTCTTTAATGTATTGACCCCATGAGGTTTTAAAGTACTACTATTTTACACAAGAAGAACTGAGCCAGAGTCAGGCCCTGGCAATTTGTGACACATCAAGGAGATGAACCCAGGTGTCCTGAGCCTCAGACTAGTGCACTAACCACTGGACAAGCTTTTCTCTCTGGGCAGCCAAATTCTTTACAGTGAAGCTTTGAGCATTTCACTCATTCAGTTAATCAGGCATTTTCCCAATATCACTGAGTAAGAAAAGGATGAAGAGTTAAATCTGGACATCTCCATGAAAATATCTGACAGATTTTCAACAGCAATCAAAAAAAGAAAAAAAAAAAAAAGGAAGAGAAAGCAAAGAAAACCCGACTCCATAAAATGCCTGGGAGTGAGGATAACACTGAAAGTAGCACACAATGCAAGTACGCAAAGTGATATAATATCTTCACTTAAATATTGTGTTCAGGTGTGGAAATATCATCTCAAAGAATAAAATAAAATAAAATAAGGGTGGATGGCTGAAGCAGGCAAAACAACAAAAAAAAAAAGATCAGCAGCCTGGAAAGACTTCCTAGAGAGATAAGATGAAAAAAGACCACGACGCCTGAGTTTTGACAGCAGAGATGCCAAAAGAGACAGGACAGAACAATGGATGGCATGGAGAATGTCACACCATTGTCCCTATTTATCCTCCTCCACAAAACAAAATGACATCCAGTGAAACAAAGTCAGCACATTTAAAATGGGTAAAAGGAAAGGAAGAAGAAAGGGGAAAAAAGAAAGAACCAATACATGGCTATAATCAAGAGGTGGCATGATGAGGAGAGGAGATGGAGCGGATGGAGAAGAAATGGGCACTTTGAGCTTTGGACTGCTCATGCTCCAAGCAGACATTTATGTTGCTGCTTTCTGGAGGTGTGAGGCTCTCTTAATTTTTTTTTTTTTTTCAGGTTAGATAACATGAAATTAGAAGGTGAACTGTGTAGAAGTTATCTTTTAATTATGGCTTGATTTATGGAAAACCAAAATCAGTAGGTAAATGTGGAGGAAGATGAACATCTATATAAATGAAGTGGTCATCTCCTGCTCACAGATGCCCATCATACAAATTAAATGTTTAATATTATGTGTAATTTTACACACACACACACACAGACACATGAAGTGTGTGGGTATACATATGCACAAACACACATATATGAAGTTCATATATGTGTATGTGCATACACCCCCCCAAATTATATCTATATCTATAGATATATATAGAGAGATCTATCTATAGATATATAAATATATCTCTATAGAGATATATCTCTATAGATATATCTCTATAGATATATGGGTATATATATCCAACTCATAATTAAGCTGTAAAACTCATACCCACAAGACATCATGCCAAGAAATTAAGAAAAAATAGATTTTTTTATATAAAAGTTTCAAGAGAACATCCATTCTTCTGTTAAACGGCTAATTTTATTTTATGAGCAACATAAACCCTCATGGACAGGCTAATGGCTTAATTTATGCTATTGATGCACCTTCTGAGAAAGAGAAAGTGGAAGGGAATGAACCTCTTTCACCTTGACACTGGATGTTCATTTGCTCCATGGACAGAGATGTGTCTTGCTTGCATCACATAGCAAAGGTCAATGTAAGATAGAGGACAGAATGGGCTCAAACTCGAAAAAAAAAGCTTACATGTTGTGTGGTATGGGAGTGGATTGCTTGGTGGGTTCCCCAACAAAAAAAGCCAAACAAGGGCTTCCTTCCCAGCCCATCCATCCTACGACGGGTCCTTTAGAGTGTAGGAACGATCCAATGACCAGCTGGCCACACTGCACACGTGTTAAGTACTCCTCTGATATCCCATGTTCAGTGGGTGTAATGTAGAAGCTCATGGGAGGTGCAGAGAAGCCTACTGACCAATATGGTCCCTGAGAAGGGGTTTAATGAAGCCAAGGCATCAAACCAGGTCCCTTGCATTGGGGTGACTTTCACCCCTAATGAACACAGAACAATAACGCTTGCAGACCTGGCTGCAGACACACAACAGTGGAGATTATAACTGCACTTTTGTGCCTGTTTTCCTTTTGATCTAATGCTTACCCATTCTCACCACTTTCTCTCACACTTCCTCCAAGTTCTCTGTAGCCCATGGTTTGCACTAGAGACTTTGCTACATGTGTGTTGGTGTTCACTGGTGTTTGTGTCATCTGCTCTTTGGAGCATCTCCATGCTGACATTCCCAATACAATTAAAAATGTAACCCTGTAGCCCCATGGGCTTAACAGACACAGCTGAAAACATATCACCTTTCAGTAATGGCAGTAGATAGGAGTGCCATGGTTAACTGAAGAGGGAGTCCTCATGTCCTCCTGAGGCCCCTTCACACCCTCATTTTCTATGATTCTGTCTTGGAGGTTTTTAAGAGCTGGGCAGACAAAGTCTTTGCTGGGATGATCTAGCTGGGGCTGGTCCTGCTTTGAGCAGGGGTTGGACTAGATGTGACCTCCTGAAGTCCCTTCCAACCTTCATTTTCTATGCTTCTATGATTCTCTGTTGTCCTGAAAATGTACTTTGACTTATTAGGTGCATTGGTCATACTCTTGGGTGGTCTTGCAAGGTTTATTCCAAGAGTGTAACCCCTCCTGCTGGTCCCTATTCACCCTTTTATTTCTGGCATTGGAAGAGATGCTGGAACCTTGCTGAAAACAAGCCAATTATTTTTTCTCTCTCCATGCATCTCCTTCTGTCTCCCTTCTTGTCCTGTCTTTCTTCCTCCTTTTTTCTGTTTCCATTCAGTTTGAATGGTAGCAGGTGCAGACTTGGACCTGATCCCTGACAGCCTTGTTGTGCTCTTCTGGCTGGGATATTGGTACACTCCACTCCCTGGCTTTATCCTGTTGCTTGTCTTTCCACTCCATTCAAGTCTCTCAATTTCTCTCCTTCTCCCTTGTCTCCAGGACTCTAATAATGTTTCTGCCGGGGATGCATTTTCCCACAGTCCCTGTAGATAGGATTTGCTCCTGAAACTCT
>NW_005842979.1:27320-31853 GCF_000455745.1 Alligator sinensis | reverse complement strand
TTCCCCAGGTGCTGTTTTCCTCTCCTGAGCTGGTGATCAGCAATATCTGGCTCAAAGCTACAATTTTAGACAAGCATGGTGCATCTATATGTGCAATTAGCATGTAGCAATAAACTCCAGTGTACTTCGTGCCAAAATTTATTGCTCCCGGGTGCCCAGGACTGCAGTATGTTGAGCTGGGGTGGACTACCCTGGCTAGCAGGAGACCTGGGGCTGATCTGCCCCATCTCAACATGGTGCAGAGGGTCTGGCTGGGGCAAAGGGGTGCTACAATGCAGGGCTAGGCAGCAGGAAGCCCCCCACATGGTAGCACCCTCGTGCCCCATCCAGCCCCGGTCACCTACACGTGTTTTGGCAGACATAACTACTGTGCTGTACGATAGTATTTGTTCCAGACAGTACTATCCTACAGCAGAATTAATTAACTTACTGTGCCCTAATACAGAATACAGGTGCATGTGTAGATGGTGCTGCTTTACTGCAGAGCTAATTAGTCAGCTTCAAAGTGCATATGTAGTCAGGGAAGCAGAGCAAGGCTGCCAAGGATGAGGTCCAAGTCTGAACCTGCTACCAAAACTGAATGGAAGCTGAGATCCTGCCTCATGTTCAAAAGCACAGATGCTAGGAACCACAAGGGTTCCAGAGAGGAAAACATGGAACAATAATGGGATGAGACAAGTTGGAATAGCACCCTGAATCACTGGTTGACCTTAAGTCAATATGGCCCCATGGATGAGAGACCAGACTGGGAGCCAGAAGAGTAGGTTAGCTTGCCAGTACCCCAATGTCTGACCATGGGTAGCTCAGTTCCCTTCTGTTTACCCTCCCACTCATTTGTCTAACGTGCCTATTCAGCATGCAAGCTCTATTGGGCATGGAGCATTTTCTTTCTTGGGATCTCAATAATGCTTAGCACAATGAGACCCTAGTCTTGGTGACCAGTCCTTATAATATACACAACAATGACACAGTGTCTCATATAGTGAAGTGTCCCGCAGCGTATCATAAATTTAAATTGATCTGGTTCCCCTGGGATTATTTTACCAAGTACTGAAATGCTGCAGTCTCTGGGGTAGAAGGTAGTAGTCCATAAAGAGCGCACAGTCACTGCTTGGGGGAATTGGGGTCAACTAGTACGTGTTCCTTCCCTCTCTCTCCCTCTCAGAAACTTGTTCCTCAACTGCCTGCACTTAAAGGAATTTAAAATGCAGACCATAAAATAGATGCTTAGTAAGAAAAGCAGCAGTCTGCAGAATAAGTTGCACACACTCCACAAAAAGCTATTGAGGGAGAAATATTGTCATAAATTGTGTTAAGTACAGTATGTGGAGTCAGAAGTACAGCCTTGATGAAAGTAACAACGCTGACTTGAAAGCAAGCCATTTTGTAGTCTGTACAATGCTGAATGGCGATGTTCCTGGGGGATGCTGGTTCATGGGGACTGATGGGTGTGCGGCCCTCAAAGCAGCAAGCATTGATAGTTTAGCCTACCACATCCAGGCAGTGGTACAGCACATGCCCCTACAGGGAATTCAATTAAGAGATAAGAGCTCTGGGAGCTCTTGAAGAAATGCAAAACCCTAAAGCTGTTAGGTCAGAGATGACCCCTTTTATTAGACCAACTAAGAAATTGCAAAAAAAATAAAAAATAAAAAAAATCTTTCTTTGCAAGCTTTCGGGCTCACGTGCCCTTCCTCAGGCTTAGGAAACATTAAAGAGGGTACAAGTCTCCACAGGTAAAAAAAAATAAACTTAATTTTGCATCGAGGATGCTGAAGGTGGATGTCTGTTCCTCTGGGTCATCATCTCTGAACCAAGAGTTTTAGAGTTTTCCATTTCTTTTTGTCTCAGGCCAACATGGCTACCAAATACATCTCTGGAAGCTTTTGAAGCATGGATGTTTGCCATCAGATAAGTCACGGTGACTTTGGTCCTCTGATGTCACATGTAAAAACCTAGCTTGGCATAACTGCCCTGGATAGTCACTATATCAGGCACGAAACCAAGTTTCTTGTCCTCAACCCTATCAAAAACCATATCCCTGAAACGTGGACGATATCGTAAGTAGCCCTTTTGAAATGATCACTTCACAGCTGAACAAGATAGAAACAAAATTCAACATCCTGCCCGCATTCGCGCACCATCAGGTAACAAGCCCGCTTCTGCCTATTGTCGGTGCCTCCTCTGCACACTCACAGAGCAACCTTTTTTTTAGAAATGGACTGTTATACCCAGGGGAACCCTACCATCTTTTAACTCCCCTGTGCAAGATGAAGTTTCATTTCTGCCTGGGACCTTTTACAATCTTTGAATTCTCCCTTGCCTGAGGAGGGGTGTTTGAGCCCAAAATCTGGCAAAGAAAGTTAGTTTTTACTATAATTTAGTTGGTTTAATAAAAGATATTGCCTCTACCACGAGAGCTTTGTTTGCCTGAGATTTAGAGGAATTCACAGCTAAAGATGTATAGGAGCAAAGGAGATGTTCTGGCCAGAAACAGACAGTGGACTATTCCTCCTCCTGATGGGACAATCCCTGAACCAGCTGCTTCCCCCTATCCTGGCATGCATGTCAAAGACAGGTTGGGTCTGATCCAGAGCCATACGTGGGTCCCGCATATGCCTCCCCCCCAATGCTGAATGGGGCGTGGATTCATTTTCCTAATGTCGGCTCTGGAGAAATGCAACTAGCCTACTCCAAGGTGCACTCTTTTTGGTCTGCCATCAGATCAAAGCATAGGCCAAGAAACAAACTTGATTTGAGATCTACTCCAGTCAAATCTACAGCCCTGTGTCCAGTATGTCCCTGATTCAATGAGAGGGGAGGGCCATAATGACCTGGCTCCCTGATTCTGGAGCTGGAATAGTCTTGGGAAGCCTGAAGACTTCCAGAGTCTATGCTGTGGGCCTACATGTCCCCGAGGGGAAAATGTGCAGCCGACAACAGCTGGCAACAATGGCTTTTTGACCACGGTCCCTTACTCCAACTCACACACTATACAGCTGGAAGAGGCAGTGGGTTCCCAGCTCCCTTGCACTGCGAAAGCAGCATGATGGAGTCAATGTAGCAGAAAATATGGCCCCCTGTAATCAAATGTTTCATATGTTTTCACTGTTATTTCTTAATGTTTCTCGTGCACCCAAGGAAGAACTTGGGAGCCCCTGAATGACTAATTTAAGTCACAATTTGCATAGATTGATGAAGTTTGTTTAGAGTTGCTGCAAATTATTTGCCATCTATTTTAAAGTTCAGATAGCTTTAGGGGGCATTTTTATTAAACTTTTCATCCCTGTTTTTTTATTCCTCCCCTGTGTGGAAAATTAATTTAAACTCCTTGGGTTGAAAAGCCAAAACACCGATTTAATACTTATGGGTTTGTTTGTTTTTTTTGGAATATCGTGGCATGTATCAAAGGATGTGTTTTGCACTCTTACCTGGAGCTTATATAAAATGCAGGATTCTCTTTCCCCTTATACTTTCCATGATGGGTCTATGACATTCATGGAACAAAGTGTACAGTGATTGCTATGGCAAATTTAACAGTGGGGTATGCGACACAGACATGCTAACTAAATATATACTGGAAAACTTATTGGCAATGTTATCTACCCAGAAATTACAGAAATTTTGTTACTTAACTCAATATGAGTGGGCCTCCAGATTGATGATATCAAGTCTAACATGTTCTATATCTGCTGCCTACAGCTGGGTATGGGCTAGCAAACAGATTATACTGACTTGGTAGGGGACAGGGAATTACCATTTATCATCTGCTCTGCGGTTACTGTCTGTCCAAACTTTATTACCGTGTGGCAGCAAAATGAAGGCAGCTTAAGTTATCAGTGAAACACAGCTAGGTACTGCAGCTTAGCTTTAAGTTACTGTGGGATAAGTGCAGGCCCATTGATAGTTACTGTAGAGCAGCTGACACACGGTAAAGTCTCACTGTAATTTGTTCATTTGTTCATACCTTTGAGGCCTAAACATAGATTTAAGTGTCTATTTTCAAATGTGAGGAGCATCTGTTGTTCCTACAGAGGTTGACAGGAGCTGCCTGGGCTCAGCACTTTTGAAATGCTAGCTATTTTTAATTACCTGCTTACATATGGATTTAAGTATTTAAAATTAGACCTCCTCCTCCTCTCCTACCAAGCTTAAAACTTTTGGCAGTTCTGTTTAGAGCCAACAATGGACAATGCACTTCCTCATACCCATGGCTTCACTTTCTCTGGCTTTCAAACCAATGGCTATATGTTCATAGTAAGGGGCTGTAACTGAGGCTACCTGTGACTAATGGCTCCCCAGTGGGAAGAAATTATAACCATTATTTATTTGCATGGTCCAAAGAGCTCTGCATACCAACATCTTTATACAAGTCTTTCTTCCTGTCCTTCACAGAGCAGCCCACCAACCCAGAGCATCCGGGCCGATTCTAATGAAATGCAACTTATGTGTAGATGGTAGAATCAAAATGAGTGGATGAGCACATGAAGCCGGCTTGCCTCTCCAAAACAGAAAGAGGATAATTGGCCCTAT
>NW_005842979.1:17198-27310 GCF_000455745.1 Alligator sinensis | reverse complement strand
CAGCAGGAAGCAAAACTGGAAGTTTTGCTAGTTAATTCTATGCGAGTGGAAGCAGGGCCTCCAGACTGAAGATATGATTATCAAGTCCAACATGCTCTATAGCTGCTGCCTACAGTTGGGATATGAACTAGCAAACAACTTACACTGAGTGTGTAGTGGACAGGGGCCGTGTCTGCACAAGATGCTTACTGAGCAGTAGTTCATTACCACCGAGCCATAGCTTGTTAGTATTGCACAGTAGCATTGTGGGACACAAACCGTGATGCAACACTTCTGTGCAGTAGAAACAAGCTACCGTGCAGTCAGCATCACCACGAAGCTGTGTGGGGATGCTACAACCAGTGCGGTCATTTAGTACTTGGGTGTGCAGGTACTAAATAACTGCACAGTAACAGCGTCTCTTGTAGATGAGGCCAGAAAAGCAGAACGCTCAGGCAGAACTCCTTGGTTCCTGGGAGAACGATGGCTCATAAAATAAGAGAGGAGGTTATAGACATTACGTAACTATTACCTTTGTCCTTTTTGAGCAGCGGCTCTCGCCCTTCATAGACTTAAGGAAGCCTTCAATAGATTCAAGGCACCTCTTGGAAAATGCCAGCTCTTATTTTGCTCATTTTTTCGACTATAGAAAAATAACAGAGCAATTCTTCTCTTGCGTAGAACTCAGAAGGATCATAACAGGTCAGAATGGTTTTGACACTATGGATTCCTATTTGAAATAGGTATAGCAGTAAAAGGCAGCTGAATAAGGACAAAATCTATAAGTGCTTCTTTACAAATGCCGGAAGCCTAAACAACACGATGGGAAAAAGTCAGCATGGTTTTTTGTAAAGAGACATTTGGCCTCATTGGATGTGTCTACACGTACAATTAATAGACTTGAATTTTCTCTGTAGAGAACATTCAGGTTCATTGAAGCACTCCTGGGCACACATCGACACGTGCACCTGCGTCAGGTGCAAACTATGACTGATATTCAGGTTCATTGAAGCACTCCTGGGCACACGTCGACACGTGCACCTGCGTGAGGTGCAAACTACGACTGACGGGAGCAGCTCAGTGCAGGGCTGCTCCTGCCCTGCTCCGCACCCCTGCAGCAGCCAAGGGGAGCTCCAGGCTCCTCCAAGTGCCAGCTCCTAGCTGTCCCAGCTCTGGGGTCAGACCCGATCTTTTGGAGGCAGGAAGGAGAGGAGGTGTCCTGACTCCTTGCCAGCTGCATGGAGATCAGGGCTGGCCCCAAACCCCGGGGGGCAGGGGAAGCTCTCCTGGCTCAGGCTCACACAGATCTCCTCGGGGCAGGGAGAGAGTTGTCCTGGTCCTGATCTCCACGTGGTTGGGGAGCAGCTGTCTTGCAGCCAGGACAGCTCACCCAGCCATGCGGAGATAGAGACAGATCCCACTCTCCACATGGCTGGAAAGCAGCATCCCACTGACCGAGCCGGGACAGCCCTCCCTGCCTGTTGGGGCCCCTGTTGCCTACGCTGACCAGGAGCAATTTGCTCCTGGTCAGCATCTATATATGCACTTCAGCACATTAGTTTAATGTGCCATTTCCTAATACTTGTATCTATAGGTATTAGAAAATGGCACATTAGACTAATCTACTGTGCAGTAATTCCTTTGCATGTGTAGACAGTGATGCTTTACTGTGCATTTAGTCTAATGCGCAGGAAAGCGTCTCGTATAGATGCACCCAATGATCTGCTGGAGAGTTCTTTCAGGGTGGTAACAAGCACAAGGACAAGGGGGATCCAGTTAACGTAATACATTTGTACTTTCAAAAAAACTGCCAAGGAGGTCTCTCCCTAAAGGCTTTTTAAGAGGGAAGGTTCTTTTGCGGATTTGAGAGCTGGTTAAAAGATAGGATGGAAAGGGTACAGCCAAATGGTCACTTTTCAGAATGGAGGGAGGTCAAACGTGGAGTCCTGCAGGGATCTGTGCTAGGACAATTTTGTTCAACAAGTGTTCTGGAAATGGGGATTCACAGTGATCTCTCCAAGCCTGCAGATGATACCAAGTTATTCCAGGTAGTCAAATCCCAAGTTGATGGAGAGGAGCTGCAGAAAGACCTCACCAAGCTAAGTGAGTGGGCAAAAAGTGGGGGATGAACTTCAGTGTTGACAAGTACAAGATAACGTATGTGGAGGAAAAATAACCTCAGCTATAGGTACGTACTCCTGGGTTTGAACGAGCTGTTATGACTCAGGAGAGAGACTTGGGGGTCATTGTAGACCAGGGGTGGGCAAAATGCAGCCTGCAGGCCAGATGCGGCCCGCCAGGCCATTCTATGCAGCCCACGGGGCCCCTAAAATATTTAGAAAATTAATATTTATCTGACCCTGGCTACCTGTCATGTGGCCCGTGATGGCTTGCCAAAACTCAGTAAGTGGCCCTCCACCCGAAATAATTGCCCGCCCCTGTTGTAGACAGTTCTTTAAAAACATCAGCTCAACGTACAGTGGCGACCTGTAACAGGGAAGCCTGGCCATACTTCTGAAAGGTGGCATGGCCCCTTTATGGGCAGGGTCTTGTAGCTCGGGCACAGGCAATCGGCGGAGCAGGGATTAAGAGACAGCCTGGTGGGTAGGTTAACTGACAGGGGAGTCACCTGACCAGATGAGGACTACATACACTCAAAATCTGTACCAGGCAAGGAGGCTGGCCTGAGCCATGAGGAATGGAGCCCTTAGCAACAGGACCCTTGGAAAACCAAGGAATTAGGGTAAGCTGCTCTGCAGACCTGCAAACAGGGGACTATTATCCCAGAGGGTTGGCTGCCAGGTCGTGGGACGAGCTTTAACCACTGCTGGCAGCAGATCTATGACCTGGCCACACCCACACCATGCTGACTGGCTGGGAGAGAATGTCCTTGCTTGGCCAGTGACTGTGACTTCAGCTTTTGAAATTGGACTGCGGTAAATGTGGCCAGTCACTTCCGTATCAGCGAGACTGCCGTAGCTACTAACATCTGGCTTGTCTCCTCCTTGTATCCTTGGCAGCTAGCTAGCTAACATTAGCCATCTAGGGATGTGTATGTATGGTTTTTAGCTATTGTCTCCTCCTTTATTGATGATGTTCCTGATGTTCCTTGCAACAACTCCCTACCCCCGCCACGTAAAAATTACATTTAAATATGTAAATTAGATTGTTTCTATATCCAGTCCACCAAAATTATTTGAGTGAGTTTGCTGGTCGGCAGTATAAGCAAGGTTGGGAATCACTGGTCTAAATTCTACCAGTGCTCTGTAGCCCAGAGGATAAAGAAGAGATGCCAAATTTTGCAGGTATCGAGTTCAACTACTGTTAGGAGCTCCTTGGGGGTCTGGCTTGTTTTCATGTCACATCTCTCTGCCTGACCCAGAATGCAACTGTCAGTGCCTTGTTAAGTTTAACAAAATGCAGGCCGAGGGGCCCATGTCTGCAATACATCTGTATATGCAGGATCAAACACAAAGGAGAGAGAAAGTTACTTTAAGCTACAGGACATGTTAGCACAAGAGTAAATGAGCACGAATTGGGCATGAATAATTTTACACTGGAAGTTAAAAGACCATTTCTAATCAGCAGAGCCCTGAGGTTCTGGAAGAGCTTCCTAGTAGGAATGGGGCAAACAATCCTCATCGTTTAAGGTGGCACTTGCTAGATTTTGGTTCCTTTTTTTGCACTAATTCGTTCAATTATTTACAGGAAAGATGAAAGAGTGGGAAGAGAAAGAGCTAAATAAAAAGATCACCTGAAAGGCAATGGGCAAGAAGCCAAGAGTCCTGGACTTCGGTGCTGGCATTGCACCTGACTCCTCATGACGGAGGTGAAGCTCCCAGATAAAACTGCTATATAAATGCAAAGTATGTTTGTTGCTGAGGTTTTAATGATAAAAAGGAAAGGTGAGAACACTACAAACCCCACCTGCCTGGAATTAATGGAGCCGAAGACTCTGCCCTGCAGTGTTAAAACCGCTGCTGATTTTCTGCAAGAGAAATCTTTGTTCCTTTGGTATCTCATCTCTCTCACACACACCCCTCCGGTGCTTAAAAAGAGAAAAAAAAAGAAAAAAAAGGCATTTGGAGGCAGCAGCTCTGAGCTAAACTCTACCACATTCCCTGCTTTTTCATGGGATACTAACCAGAGAAGAGACTTCAAAAAGCTATTAATTTGCCCAATTATGGCCATTCTTTTGCTCTCAAGAACCCATCTCTTTCCTTTAAAACTTGTCAATTAGTCCCCATGTGACACTACAGACTTCACTAGATAGGGATCGCAGGGCTTATTAGAGGAGATTTTTATGTCATTCAATAATTTGTGTGTGTCTGTGTGTGTGGGAATGCCTTATATGTTCACAGATCTATATCTGTAGGCAAGAGAAAGAGAGAGAGAGTTTGATTTCTTGGTGCTTGCTGCAGCAGAGTAAACAAACACGCCATTTAATCTCAATAAAAAGAGAGGTTTAATAGCACAGTCTGTTTGCAAAAACTCCGACCAACCAGATGTAAAATGCCCATTAGTAGCACTTGACAAATCGCTTACCTACTACAATGCTTTATTTTGTGCACGGTTCATACCAGCTCTGCCCAAGAAATGCTTTAAATAATATGGTTACAGTTAAATAATAGCAGGGGAAAGGAGAAATTAACAGGGAGAGAGGCGCTGTTTTTGGCTGACATTTAAAACGAGGCACAGAGGTGAATTCAAGAGTTGTAGGGAGGAGACCCTCTCCCCAAGAGCAGCAATGCTCTGGGAAACAAGCAGGATGCTAATGCTAAATAATGAGAGAGAAAGAGAGATTTGTGACAGAGACTACAGGCCATCCATGTCGTTTTTTTAAACCTAGAAAGGTCATTTTAAACTCGAGTGTGCAATGAGTTGAGAGATAATAGAGTGCCTAAGGTTGGCGAATGTATGGACTTTCATCTTCATACTGTTAGAAAGACAGCAACATGAACTATAATTGAGGCGAGACTGGGGCGAGGGAATAACAACTAAGTCAGGAGAAGAACCATCTAGATTAGATTAATTATTACAAGTCTTGAATTCCTGTGTTATATGGTGATGCCCTTTGGCGTATACTCGCTTGTTCCTTGACTCTCCCACCGCTGGAGCCTGGGCACTGGAGGAGTAGGTATAATCTCACAATGTGCTTTCAGGGCCCATTTAGGTGGTCTGTGGGTGTCATTTCAGCTGCACCACTAAACTACCAGGCGTTGTCAGCTAAAATCACACCCAGTGGGCAAAAGTTCTAGTAATGATTTCATTTCAAGTCTTCCATTTGTGCAATAGGGTTTTAGATGAATAATCTTTGAAAAAACAGCCAGTTTATACAGAAATGACTGGGAGGGGTTGATGATGGTAGGATGCTGGGCTCCAAAATAAGGGAAATGTACTGTCATTACACACAACTCTCCCTTGACTCTGACCTGCACTCTTCTGGGGATCTCATTGCCAGTTGCTAGCCTTTTCTGATGGCCCGATAGCTGCTAAGGACTTTCTCATCAGACTCGGGTTGCCAGAATCACAGATATGCCACAACTCTTATGGAAGAAAATAGGAGATCAGCATTTCCTTGCTTTTCAGGGCTGCGCTTGATCAATAGTATTTAAAAATGACAGAGGGAAAAACAAAACAAAACAGAATGGGCGTAAAGGAGCTCCTTTCTCAAATGTTTTCTATGGCTCTGTATGGCACTGTTATTACAACCTTCACATTGATTTTATGTGCAGAGATTCAAGGAAAAAAAAAAACAGGACTATAAGGATTGCAGTAGATTAGACTAACTAAGGCTAGGGACAGACATTCAAAAAGCCGGAGCTTGAATTGATTCAATTTTTGCAGGTTAGTTTAACCTGCCTAGATTGAACTGATTTGCAAATGACAAGACATTCACTGTTGATCCCGGAAATGCAGGCACATGCCTGCAGGGGCTCAAGCAAGAAGTCACAGAGCTCTAGTGCGAGCCCTTCCTTCCCTTCAGGCTGGAGGGAAGCTGAACCGAGGGGAGTGTGGCCAGGCCCAAGCAGGCTGAGTATGACTGGGGAGGGGTTTAAACCCTGCCCTGCAGGAACCCCAGCCAGGGTCTGCCTGGCTTTCCCCCCCTGTTCATGGCTCAGCACGGCCTGAGGCCTCCAGAGACCCCCTCCCAGCCAGTGGGTGATTCCACTCTGCCTTCTCAGCCTCCGGGGCCAGGGCTTTGCTTGGGAAAAGGCTTGATCGGGAATGGAGTGAGGAAAGGAGGGACCCAGAAAAAATGTTACATAAAGGAAAGCTGCTGCCTGGTGACCCCTTCTACCTATTGGAGAGTGGTGCCTAGGACAGCCCAGGCCCTTGCAGCTGTGCACACGGCGTGGGCTCTTACCCCCTCAGCCCCAGCACTATTACTTGTGTCCTCTGGGCACTAAGCTGGATGCACCCTGCTCACTGTTCCCTTGCCCGGCGGTAACAGTGCACCACAGCCCTGTGTATCAGGTGCAGGGAACTTTGCAAATGGCTTCCCCAAAGCCACCGGCGCTGTCAGGGGGCCCTACCCTGGCAGTACTGGTAGGTGCCACCTGTGCTGCTGAACTGCAGTTGGCCACTGGGCAGGCAGATGGCAGCGGGGAAACTGTAAGGCTAGCACCCCACGCCTGGTAGATGGGGCCGTGCGTCACCTGCAGCTTTCCTGCCATCACCGCTGCTGCCACTGTCTGGGGTGTGACCAGACACCAACCTGGCATGGTCCCCTAAGGTGAAGGGGGCAGAGAGGGGGTCTATTCCCCACTCCAACCTCTCTCCTACCAGGGGACTGCAGCCGGGGTTGACCAGCCCAGCTGCAGCCACCTCCACCACTCACTCCCAGCCAGGCAGACTCCAGCTGTGGTCTCCCAGGGGGGAAAGGATGGGACAGAGGGTGGAATAAACTCCCTCTCTGTTCCCTTTGACTCAGAGAGCCATAGCTGCCATTGTCTGGCCATGCCCCTACCCCTGCTGCTGGACCGGTGAGGTAGGAGTGACCCTGATGGGTCAGCAGCTGCTGTCATGGTGTCCTGGGGTATGAAAGCCTCTTCCTGGTTGGGGGGGGATGTGCTGTGAGCAGGAGCCAAGTGGGCAGAGCTGCTGCAGAGTGCCTGGAGCAAGCAGCAGTGGTGGCAGTGCTAGGGGGAGCTTCAGGGGCTATGGCCACCCCAAAATTCGGCTTAGCCCCCATAGCCACCCCTCTGAGCTCCATCACCAGCACTTGTGCTGTGCAGGTTGCAAAAGCTCTGCCCACCCAGCTTCCGCCCACAGCATAGTCCTTCCTCCGGGAAGAGGCTTGTCCTCCCCAGGACACCATGACAGGGGCTGCTGCCCTCTTAGGGTTGCTCCCTGCTCACCTGTCCAGCAGCAGAGGTGGGGGAGTGGCCAGATGCCACTCCGTCCTCTCTTCCCCTGGGGGACCACAGCTGGGGTCTGACTGGCCAGGTGCAAGTAGTGGAGGTGGAAGCCAGGACTGGCAGACCCTGACTGCGGTCCCCCAGAGGGAGAGGGGATGGAAGGGGGAACCCCATCCCTCACCCATTTGCCTTATGGGACCATGCCAGCCCGCCATCTGGCCACACCCCGGATGGAAGCAGCGGTGACAGGGAAGCTGTAGGTGCAACATGATCCTGTGTACCAGGCATGGGGCGCTCTATTGTTTCCCTGCCACCATCTGCCTGCCTGGTGGCCAACTGCCATCCAGCAGCATGGGTGGTGCCTACCAGTATGACCAGGGCAGACCACGCCTGATGGCAATGGTGGTGGCGGTGAAGCCATAGGGGTAGCACCACATGCCTGGCACCTGGTACACAAGGTCATGCTGCACCACCGATGCTGGGTAGGAAAACAGCGAGCAGGGCATGCCTAGCTAAGCACCTGGCGGCTGTAATTAATAATGCTCGAGGCCGAGGGGGTGAGCCTGCACCATGCGTGCTGCTCAGGCCCCACTCCCCAGTGGGTAGAAGAGGCTGTCAGGCAGGAGCTTCTCCCTCAGCTGCATGCTCAGCTCAGCTCTTCCCCGGGCTAGCTCTGTGCTGCTGGGACAGGGAAGGGGGAGGAGGCATTAAATTCCCCTCTGTCCCCATTCGCTTGAAGCTGTGGGTGGGGTTCGCCACGCCATCGTGCCTCTGCTCAAGCAGAGAGGGCAGGGGGAATGCCTGATGGGCTGCTACACTATGGCTAGGCAGACCTTGGCTAGGGTCCCCCGGGGGAAAGGGGGAATAAACCCCACAGGGGAAAGGGGGCCCTACTCCCTTTGCTTTAGGGGGCCATAGCGAGCTGGCATCTGGCCATGCCCCTGCCCCTGCTCTGGCTAGAGTGCAGAGGGGTGGGTCCAGCCCTGGTCTCTACAGCAGACAGCCCAGCCCAGCCCTGGGCTGCAGAGCATGCTGGGATGCTGGGGGACTCTGATTTAACTTAAACCAGGAAAGGGTCTGTGATAGAAGTTCCATAAACTGGTTGGTTTGACCCAGATCAGTTAAGCCTGATACTACATTCAACCAGGTTTACTGTAAACCGTTTTCATCCATTTTGAAACTCATTTATGTACACTGAATTTTTGTTCTGTTACAGGTTTAAACCAGTTTCTGATCTCTTAAACTCATTTATGTGCAACTTCTGTCCCTAGCCCAGATGTGCTGTATGCCATGAAGGAAAAAAAGAAAAAGATCCAGGGACTGATCTGAAGTTCATGGGAAAGAGCCCTTTGGTGCTGACAGGCTTTGGAGCAGGCTGTAAATAAGGATCACCAAATGCGGGAAAGAGATGATGCTACAGCTGTTACCTTCCAGTGTGCCCGTGACACATTGGGGCCTTCATAATCCATGCTACCCTGATTCAGAACCTTGTTGTACTTCCCATACGATGGCATCTAAGATTTTCCTAGGGATGTTTTTTACCTATGAGTTGCACAATAGAAACAGTCATGTCAGTACATATGTGGGACATGACTATCTTCTAAAGAAACCATAACTCAGATGAATTCTCTTTCTTCATCTAGCTTCCTGGCTGACATTAGACTAACACACCCAACAGCAATAGCAGACATGGAATATATAGCACAGTACATAATGCACTGTATTCATGTCAATTTTGTTTTATTTATGTATATATATTTTTTTTTCTTTCCATTATTTTTGAGTTCTCTTTTCAGAAGAAAACCTCTCACCTCGTCTTACACACTTGACTGATATCCGCACAACAGTAATGTCTAAACTATACTGTAGCAAAACTCCCAGTTTTTCTTTTTTAATTTTAAAATGCATTTCCTCCCCTTCCCCAGCCATTTCTGACTTTTTCTCTCCCTCTCTATTCCCTATAGATAAGTATAAATGAGCTAAGGCATAGGATAAGCTTCAGCATTTTATTTTGGTAGCAAGTTGTATTTGTTTTGTTTCTTTCTCCTTCTTTATATTGTAAAATTATGATGTTTATATTGATTTTTACTGTTCTATATTACTGTTTTACTGATACTATATGATTGAGGCCTACATATGTAAGTTAGCATAAGTCATGTCATTTTCCATTTTGTTTGTCAAGTCTCTATCTTGTCCTCATGCCCTGTTGTGTAACCTATGACTTATACCTACCCCTCCTATCTAACTTGGTTCCTGAATGAATGGGGATGAATGAGGGTGCTTGAGAGACAATGGCAGTAGGTCTAAATATAGCTCCCTCTGAATGACCGAACCATCAAAACCAATACCTGGACCAACAACCCAGCCATTGGAACCATGCTCAGCATTCGAGAAACAAAAGATGAGGCAACCCACCATTGTGCCAAGGCCACACATGCTTGGTAAGAACACCTGCAACCCCCTGGAACAGGACTGACTTTGCCTGGACATGCCCTCCCCATAGGAGATCAGACATAGTCTGCCCTATAAAAGGGGTAGTGAAGACTGACTCCTTGGGACACCCTCTCCATCTGGACCAGCACCATGCCACACCACCTATCCACCCAGAGGCCCTGCTGGTGATCCCCCTCTGGACAACACCTGCTGGACAAAAACCCCTTTCCAGCCTGGATAGGTAGCTATCACTCCCCACCCCGTTTTCAACCAAGGACTTGGACTCTGCTTCTCTTCCCTACCTGGACTCCAGCCCTTCCACTGAGTCTCTTTCTCCTG
>NW_005842979.1:8560-17188 GCF_000455745.1 Alligator sinensis | reverse complement strand
GTGTGTGTGTGTGTGTGTGTGTGTGTGTGTGTGTGTGAACCAATAACTTCATGGGGCTGTGTAGTGTGTTGTCTGTTTAATAAACCTGTTATTTTGAAACCCCGTGTTGGGTTTTTATCTGTTTCCTGACTGTCTCCTCCTTGCCACCACTTATCTGCGCCCCAAGCTCCCAGGTTTCTGCCCCAGTTTCTTTCCTGGCTGTCTCCTCCTTGCCACCAGGCTTTTTCCCTTGCACCAGTGACCTCAAGTAACCCTGGGGCCACTTGACCTTAAGTAACTACAAGCCTCAGTTCCTCAGCCAGATTCTCTCTAGTCTACTGGTTCTAATCCCAGTTCCAGCAACTTTCACTCCTTACACTTTCTCTAATACCTTAACCTTCCCTCAGGTACTCCAAACACACACATACATACTGTACCATCCAAGTGAGGAACTCACCTGTGTGTATATGTAGGTGGGTGGTATGTGTGCGAACACACACTCACCAGTGTATATATATATATGGTCATATATATATATGTCATTGTGTGCATGATATACAAATTAGTAATCTGAGTGTGTGGGTACTGACAATTGATTTTTGTCTAATTTTTGGTGTGTAGTGTGCATGTGCTTTAATTAGTGATAGGTATGCATGTACCTAGGCTGGTTTGGATGCGTATGTGCCTGAGTTGGTAGTTTGTGCGTGTGCATGCACCTAATTGATTTGTGTGTTTGTATATGTGCAATTGTGTCACACCCTCCTGTCTAACAGTGCAATATTGAGATCTTTTTGAGTTGGCCTGACCCCACAGGGCAACATACCCATGATCTTAAACAATGGTACACCAACTAAGTATTCAATAAATCCTCTCAAACATCTTTTGAAAAACAGGCAACATGATTTTGATTTCCAGTTTACAGGCCAGACATCTGATTAAATTTGAGTCTGTCTACTCTAGCTCCTGCAACATCTTCCTCTCAGGCCCCTCACACAAATTGCCTTGTTCTGTCCAGATAAAGCACATGAACCATTCTGATCACGCCTGCCATTCTCACAAGAACATTAGAACATGAGAAATGCCATCTACAGGATCAGATCATAGGTCCATCTTGCCCAGTACCCTGTGTCATAGTAACAGAGAGCAGAGGCTGAAAGGGAGAGTGAACTGGGGATGACCAGGGTTGGTTTTTTTTCTACTGTTCCTCTCTCACTTGCAACCTCCAGCATTTAAGGTTTAGGAAATTCTGATTCAGAGGCTGTCCCGTTAACTCCCATGCTCAATAGCTACTGATGCCCCTTTTCTCCAAGAATTTGTCCAATCCCTTCTTGAAGCTGGCTAACCTGTCAGCTACTACAACATCTGGTAGCAATGAGTTCCACACTTTAGTTCCACTCGGGACATGTCTACACAAGACACTAACTGCGCAGTTGCCTAACAATACTGTGCAGTAGTGCGTCACAGGACAAACAGTGCTAATACTCTACTGCACAGTATTATCAGGCTGCTGTGCAGTAGCATCACTAAAAAGGCGTTCCACAGCACAGTAAAGCTGGCTACTGCGCATTTATGTAGTACTTGATTATACAAGTACTAAATGAAACACGCAGTAACTACCGTGCATTTATGAACATGTAGACATGCCCACCATGTGAATAAGAACTTCTTTTTGTTAGTTTTAAACTTACTACTTACTCGTTTCATTTGTAACCCCTAATTTTTGTATTGTGAGAGATGGTAAATAATAAATCCCTATTTACTTTCTCATCGCCATTTAGTATTTTGTAAACTCTTATCATGTCCCCCGTCAAGCGACTCTTTTCTCAACTGAATAAGTCCTAGCCTCTTTAGCCTCTCGTCACATAGAAGCCCCTCCATACCACTAGTCATCCATGTGGCCCTTCTCCAGACCTGCTCTAGCTCTTCTATATCCTTTTTAGAACTAGGCACAGTATTCAAGGTGTGGACACACCATGGATTTATAAGGGGGCATAATGATACTTTCCAATTTGTTTATTAATCATCCCCAACCTTATGTTTGCCTTTTTGATGGCTGCTGAGCATGTAGCTGAAGTTTTTAGTGAACTCACAGATCTCTTTCCTGTGTGGTGACAGCTAATGTAGAGTCATCATTTCACCCATCTTCTCTTTAGCTCCATGGCCCCAGTACTACTGCATTATGCTCATGCTTGGCATGGCCTAAACAGCCCTATACAAGTCTTCTCCCTATTGATTTTCTCGGCTGATCTATCACTCCATTCTCTCAGCCCTAAACTATTCTGATTCACCAGTCATTCCAGCCTCATCCTACCATGAGTGGGCTTCTCATTTATTCTTCATACTTTCTTTCACACTACCTGTACTGATGAAGAGCCCTCCCAGAGTTTGTACACAATGTCATTGCTCTTCCCACAATCAAGACTCTCCTGAAGTTTTACTTCTGCTAAGCAGCCTATAGGAAATCATTACACTGATGGATAATAATTAAACCCATAGCAACACATTGTGTTAAGGGCTGATCACTTTGGCACATCTACTGATACACTGTACTCCTTTTGGCTAACCTCTGTTCATTTGTCTTGTGAGCTCTTCAGGACAGAAGACCTAAAAAGTGCTTGGAAGGAGTATTGGAAACAAAGAATAACAGCAAGCAATCCTGCGTAGAGACTCTCGCTTCCAACTTATCTTCAGGCTTCTTGCCTACACTGCATATAAACTTTCCATTCCCCACCAGCTCTCTCAAAGTCTGCTTTCTTTCACAAACCCCAGAATTTAGGTGACTCAACATATATTCTTGGCACTTTCATCAGAATAAATGCTCTGAATAGATGTTCTGAATCAGTAGAAACTCAAAGTGTTTAGCAAACAGTTTAAGCTAATCTCTTGCACACTGACCGCAAGCTACTCTACTTCAGAAATATAGATTCTCAAAAGGGATTGCGCATTTGTATGTCCATAAGCAGAGAAGTATGTTTCTTATTAAATATTTCTGCTAAACACATTCTAAACCTGCTGTTTGCCTTTGCCCACTTCACTTGCAAGGTGTTCATCAGTGGGATCAAAAGCAACATTGCTACTTGAATGAAGAGAACGATATCAGCACTTATGTCATAAGCAGGGCATATCAGGGAAATAACAGTATATATTTCCACAAGACAAACTGCCATGTTATTTAATAAACTTATCTGACTTCAAAAGTGAAGACAGCTTTCCCTTCCTTCTTTTAAGTCAGGTTGGTGTTTTTGATACTGGCCTTTTGGGCATACTATAAAATGTTCCTAAACATTGTAACTCACATGTTTCTGGTTAGACATTTTCTTTGAACTTAGTTTTTAAATTATTTCAGCTTCCAATCATATCTATCTACACCCGCATCAATACCCATATACCTGTATATCCACTTAGTACCGTAAAAAGCCTGTTTTTTTCCCTGCCTGAGGGCCTGATTGTCAACAGGCATTCTCAGAGTGAAAATATATGAAGTCCATCGTAATGAATATACACCAAAAGGCGACAACTGTGGAAAAAATAATGAGAGAAGCAAAGACATGGGCATCAAAGTTAGTGACAATAAGAATGAATGTGCTGGGAAAAAAAGGCATCTTAACAATGAAATTATTCAGTGCTAATGAAACTGGCCCATAGAGATGAGTCTTGCCAATGCAGAAAGAGTAGACACATTTGTACATATATATGCTCTGTACTTGCTAAAATTCCAGCTGATGGCATCAAGTCATATAATGATGGTGAAATCCTTTCCATTACAACAAGTAACCGAGGAGGATATTAAACAGCAGCTACTAAAGCCAGCCATTTTCTAATTATCAGATCAGGTTAACTTGAAGGCAAGAGTATTAAAAGAACTGGACAAGTTCTCTGGACTATTAGTGGTAGTTTTTCAATTTAAAAGTTGGACCACTGGGGAAGCTCCAGCAGACTGGAAGAAAGTAACTACTAAATGGGATATAATGGGATGACCCACTTAATTATAGTCCTGTCAGCCAATGGAACAGCTGATGCAAAACTCCATTAATAAAGAATTAATTAAGGCTACTTCACATCACCTTATGGAAAATAGATCTTGTCAAGCTAAGGTAATACCCTTTTTCAGTGAGATTTTAAATTTGGTTGGTGCTAGTAATACAGTTAAGACAATATACTTCTGATTTCTGTGAGGTCTCTGAATTAGTGCCATACATTGTTTTGAGTAAGAAACTAGAATCAAACTAGAATGATATGGAGTCAACATGAGATACATAAAAAAAGGATCAAACTCTTGCTAAATGACAGGTCCCAAAACTGACTTGTAAATGGGGAATCATTCCTGAGAGGGTATGTTTCTAATCAGATCCTGTACAGATTAATTCTTGACCTGGAAGAAAACATAAAGCCATGAGTGAGAAGACTGAAAAAGGCACAAAGGCTGGGAAATGGCAAGCGATGAACAACACAGGACGTTAATGCAGTTTCATTCGGATCACTTGGTTGGCTGGATTCAAACAAGCAAAGCATATGCATTTTAATACGGCCAAATGTAAAGCTATGCATCCACAAGGAATGTAGGGCATCAGTACAGGATAGAGGGCTCTATTTTGTGAAGCAGCGATTCTGGAAACAACCTGGGTAATAATCAACAGACCGTGAGCCCCCAGTACAAAGCTACGGCTAAAAATGTGATACTTAAGTGTATAAAGAAGGGATGTTCAAGTAGGGGTAGATTTGGCACTAGTGTAACTGTGACTGGGATACTGTGTCCAGTTCTAAAGCCGGCAATTCAAGAGCAGGTTGGTAAATTGGAGAAGTTCAAAAAGAGCTGCAAGAATATTAAAGTATTGGAAAATATGCCATAAGAGTGGGAGACTCCAGGACCTGAACCTACTTAGCTTATTAAAGAGAAGGTTAAAGCTTGACTTTATCACAGTCCACACATACTCCATTGTTAACACAAACTTGATAGTATAGAGCTCTACAATAGCAGACAAAGGTACAGAAAGATCTAACAGCTCAAATTTGAAGCTGGCCAACTTCAGACTAGACAGAAAGTACAAATGAATGGGTGCAGTTAAGCATGGGAACACTTTACAAAGTCATGATAGATTCCTTCATTACTAGAGATTTCTTGACAGCAAATGTGGATTGCTTTTCCTAAAATGTCAAAGCATGATAGGAAACTAGGACTCAGAGGGGCCTCAGAAGGTCATCTAGTCTAACTTCTTTTTGAGGCATGATCATCTCTGTATAAAATATGTGCTCTAGTTCAGATAGGAGTTAATTCAGGGAAAGCTTATGACCTGTGTTTTACAGGGGATCTTCTCTCTCTTCTCACAGTATAATGCATGAGTCGATGAATGACCCTAGTTAGTAATAAAAGCTTCCGGGTTATTGCAGTACCTTTGTTTCTATTACCAAGTGTCGTGATACCTGTTAGCTGGGTGCATGCTAACATACTACTGCTATTAAAAAATAATAATGAGATTGAGGGGGCAATGCAGAGGCCTTCCCAGGACTTATTTGCTTCACACTGCTGTGTGTTTTTAATCCTGTAAATCTGTTATGACTCTAGCTCCCAAGCTTGAGTGAACATTCATCTTTCTTCCTTTACATATATATATATCTGAACAAAGCTGAGCCGTGGTTTGGCAGTAAAGAAATGAGACTCACATTATTGGCTTTGCATTAGGTTTGTTTATAAAAGACAAGGCATATTAATCATAGATATCTTTGCCGGGAGAAGCATGCAGCAATGCAAGAAATGTATTCATTAAAGAAAGTGGGATGTCAAGCAGACTAGGTGGTGGCATGGATTGATGCACTGGCTTCTCAGAGCTCTCTCACCAAAAAAAATATAAAATCCTAAGTGAGATTTTGCTTTAGCTTGGTTTTGAAACACCCTTTAAATCTGTCCACTTCTGGATCCTAGCACAGTTCCTGTGCTGTGTTGCAGGCTGGACTTTTGTCTTTACAAATGCCAGAAAATTCAAACATTGCCCATTTTATTGGCAGTATGGAGTCAGTGACATGGCAGCAATTTGGAAAAAAAAAAAAAAAACAACCCAAAACAACTAACTGTCTTAAACTTAGAGAAAACACTGTATACAGGGATCTGTGCTGGACCCATTTTGTTCAATGTTTTCACTGATGACCTGGAAATGAGAGTGCACAGTGAAAACTCCAAGTTTGTAGATGATACCAAATTATTCTGGGTATTCAATTCCCAAGCTGATGGAGAGGAGCTGCAGAAAGATCTCACTAAGTTAAGTGAGTGGGCAAAAAAATGGGAACTGAATCCAATGTTGGCAAGTACAAGGTAACACATATGGAGGAAAAATATCCTCAACTAGAAGTACACAATCCTGGGTTTGAACTAGCCGTTACGACTCAGGAAGGAGACCTTGGGGTCACTGTAGATAGTTCTCTCAAAAACATCAGCAAAATATTCAGTGGTGACTAAATAATCCAACCAAATGTTGGGCATCCTTAAGAAGGGAACTGAAAACAAAATGGAGGACACTGTCATGCTGTTACACAAATCCCTGGTGTGCCCACATATCGAATAGTGTGGGCAGATCAGTCCCCACACCTCCAAAAGGATGTAGTACAACTTGAAAAGGTAAAGAGAAAGACAACTGCCTGGACCAGTTGCCATACCAGGAAAGACTAAAAAGGCCTGGACCCTTCAGACTGGAAAGGGCAAGGCTGAGTGGGGATAGGGTAGAGATCTACAAAATCATGAAGGGGGTAGACCAAGTGAATAAGGAACTGTTGTTCACCGAGTCCCAGAATACTAGAGCTAAAGGGCACCCACTGAAATTAGTAGGTTACAGGTTTAAAACCAATTAGAGAAAGTACTTCTTTTAAACAATGAAGAGTTATCTTGTGGAATTCCTTGACACAAGAAGCAAGAGGCAGAAAGCAGAGCCAGGTTCAAGAAGAGACTAGGTAAATTCCTGGATGATGGATTTATTAATAGCTATTGAACAAAATGTTTGGATTATCCACCAGTAATGGATTTGACTACAGATGCATGCTAGGGTTGCAGGGTGCTATTGAACAAGGGATAGATCAATCTAGAAATACCCAGTTCAATGCTCTCCCTGTATAGCATCCACTTCCGTCACTGTGGGAAACAGACTACTGGGCTGGATGGACCCAGTAGTCTTATGTTTTTACTGCAGGAGTACAGGATAGCAAAAAGGCAGGAAGGATGGATTAGGAAATATAAATTTGTTTCTCCTTTAAGTAAAATTTAGGCCTTTGGATTCCTACTGAGAAGTTAATGGGAGTGAAAAAGGAAGACTATATCTTAAAGATAAATGTTTTCTCAAAAGCATTAGTAAAGAGAGGAAGCACAGCTTGACATGGAGACTGTACTGAGGTGTCCTTGCTTGAAATGCCTGTATTTTATTGTTGGCCTACACAATGCTTTTATTGGTAGTAAACCACAGAACTCAACTGGTATGACTTCTGGTTGAAGGAAAAGGATCTCTGGATATGATCCACACTAGGCATTTTTGATTAAAGTTCCTCCTATTTTGCTGCTATCTTGTCCCCAAAAAAGGGAAAAGCTCATCAAAATTGTTATTTATGAGATCCAGAGACAAAGCTCCTCTGATACGGAATATTTAGTGTCACCGGAAAGGAACTGACTTCCAGCAAACTCCTCTTTGGTTTCATGGCAGAAATGTAACGAGTTGCTACTGGAAAACTTTGCCTAATTCACAGGCACACCCTAGTAGGTTCATTCACCCCAGGGCGGCTTAAAATACTGTTGATCTTCAAAATGCCATTAAGTTATGATCTGGCATTCTGACACGTGGGGGTAATGCAGATCCTGAAGGCAGTACCTGGATGTGTAGACATTTAAAAACCGGCTGGAGCAATTGCTCAACCATGGCCCAAGGCATTAATCTTGTTCGTCCACATAAAACATACCTTCACCAGTACTGATGAGGATAAAAAAAAATCCTTCAGTGGAGGAAAACTGTTTAATGAGAAAGTATGACTGCGTTTGGATCTCACATGTCAGTTCAGGAACCCAAGGTGTTTTTGCTCCATGAAGGGGTATCACAGGAGAAGAAGGCAGACTGAATGAATGTGTGATGCAAGGGGACTGAAGATAGAGCAAAGCACTTAAGCAGGGACTTTTTGACTATCCTAAGTATAAGAAATGAGGACACTTCTTTTGAGAGAAATGATCAGCCCTGTCCCAGAACTTAATAGTACAGCAGAGATCTTCATATGTGCTCCTATGAAGACTCGCAGCAGGGGTGCTGCAGGCACCTACCCAGGAGGTCTTGAAAAGGAGACTGGCTCCACACCTTGCTGGGGTTATTTGACCCCCACAGTCTTTCCTGCCCAGAGCAGGGGGCTGGACCCAATGATCGCACGAGGTCCCTTGCAGCCCTAAACTTCTGTGAATCTGTGAACAATTGCTAAGTCACAGTGTAGAAGTGCAGCTGCCAGGTTCTGGTTTTGTTCCTGTTATTCTCAGAGGTCAACAAGAAGCAGAGGTAGGAGGAAGAAGAACCCAGCGGAAAGTGTATATAATGTGCTATCTCTTTGTCAAAAGATAACGAAGATGCATGGACTACAGGGAGTGGGAAAGGAAAGGACCACTGGCTTGAGGTGGCATGGGGTGTCCATGCAAGA
>NW_005842979.1:0-8529 GCF_000455745.1 Alligator sinensis | reverse complement strand
GCTCTTCCTAACAGCTGGGACGTGGACCTACCTTTACTTTGTAATGACTGCTACAAGCACAGGAGTCATCATGCCTAGACCATTTACACTGGCAGTTATGCTCTCCATAGTCTTCATTTCCATGCCACTTAGGTAAGAAAGTATGAGGAAGGAAACTTTATTCTCCAAGTCTGCCTGCCCCTTAGCGTGACAACCTGGCTCTTGCAGTTAGCCGCTGTGCCCGCAGCGGACGCACCGCCTTACATCAATCCATGTTCCCTTTGCTTGGACTCTCTCCTGCAAGAAGCAACTTGTCTTGCCTTGTCAGAGACTTACTCTAGCAAGAATGGTGAGAAGGAACAGAGGATGGTGGAAAGGGAAGTCAGGTCAAAAGAATCACGCCTCAACCTTCTTCACACCAGTCAGCAGCAGCTGCAGCCCAATTCAGCTCAATGGTTTACAGGTGCCTCCAGGAACAACTGTCATAAAAAGCTCCCAAAATACTTACTTTTTTTTTTTAGAGCCCTTTAAAATTTGTACGGCAACAGTTACCGAAAGAAAGCAGGAATTAACGGAAACGAAAGGAAATGAGAGACACTGAAGGAAAAACAAACATAATCATCTCCAGCTGCAGCTCAATTAAACAACCGTTTAGAGAAAACTACTCATTCACAATTTACCCACAGAAATCCACTTTCTTACATTCTCTTCAGGCTTTCACTCCACACAAGCACATTTCTCTTTAGGGCTCTTTAAAATGTAATTTAGGCCTCTTCACAACTGCCGAGACAAATCACAGTTCCTTTGCGATCCGGTTGGGAGGAAGCAGGTGAGAGGTTAGGCTGGTGGGGTGAGCCTGTGTTTATACACAGAGAGCAAGACAGGTTCATTCACACCTGCACCGGGACAGAAAAAATAAAGTTTGCACCTCTCCTACCCAAGGCCTGGGACAGAAAAAATTAAGTTTGTACCTCTCCGATCCAGGGGCTAAGGCAGAAAAAATAAAGCTTGCACCTCTCCTACCCAGGGGCCAGGGTCAGCCCTTTCCAGTTGTCAAGTCTATCCTAACTTATGCCTCTAATTTAATCCCCTTTGCAGGGATGCCTAGTTGCCAGGGCGCCATGCCATCCTAGCTATACCCTTTCTTCTTATCTGCTCCAGTTCTGACCTTTCCAGTCTGTTCTTAAAATGCTACTGGGTCTGGTATTTACTGCAACCAGTGCAGGGCTAACAGAGCCTAGTTGGTATGGAGGGGGCCTGGGACTATGCTGAATCAGGCCTAAACACTTGTTCCAAGCTTAAGGTTAGAGTTGTAGCCCGTCTCAGGACTTCCTTGACACATACTGGTTTCTATTCCAGTTACGAGTGTGAGTGAATGCTATAGAGCAGGGGTTGTCAACCAGGGGTACGTGTACCTCTGGGGGTACTTGGGAAGGCCCCAAGGGGTAGGCAGCAGCGGGATAGAGAAGGGGGGGGCACTTCTAGTTTTGCCGCTGTGCATGAAAAATAAAGTTTGCACCTCTCCTACCCAAGGCCTGGGACAGAAAAAATTAAGTTTGTACCTCTCCGATCCAGGGGCTAAGGCAGAAAAAATAAAGCTTGCACCTCTCCTACCCAGGGGCCAGGGTCAGCCCTTTCCAGTTGTCAAGTCTATCCTAACTTATGCCTCTAATTTAATCCCCTTTGCAGGGATGCCTAGTTGCCAGGGCGCCATGCCATCCTAGCTATACCCTTTCTTCTTATCTGCTCCAGTTCTGACCTTTCCAGTCTGTTCTTAAAATGCTACTGGGTCTGGTATTTACTGCAACCAGTGCAGGGCTAACAGAGCCTAGTTGGTATGGAGGGGGCCTGGGACTATGCTGAATCAGGCCTAAACACTTGTTCCAAGCTTAAGGTTAGAGTTGTAGCCCGTCTCAGGACTTCCTTGACACATACTGGTTTCTATTCCAGTTACGAGTGTGAGTGAATGCTATAGAGCAGGGGTTGTCAACCAGGGGTACGTGTACCTCTGGGGGTACTTGGGAAGGCCCCAAGGGGTATGCAGCAGCGGTATAGAGAAGTGGGGGGCACTTCTAGTTTTGCCGCTGTGCATGGGGGACCCCCCCCCCTCGTTGATCAGCTGCCGGGGGACCACCCCCTGCTCGTCGACCAGCCGGGAGATTCCCTGCTTCTCGACCGGCCACCAGGGGTACACCAACCAAAAAAAGGTTGAAAACCTCTGCTATAGAAATATCAAAAACATGATCTGTCAGCTGCATATAAATGTCCCGATGGAAAGGAGCACATGTCCCCTTTCCTCATAGGTGAAGTCCTTAGCTGTGACTTCACCGATAAGGCTCATCCTTATCACCTGTAGGGACGTAACGGTGGAATTCAACTGAGAGATGAGGACTGGAAGACACTTTCCCAGCATTTGTAAGACTCATTATAAATTGCTGATAATTCAGATTCCACTGGGACACAAATCCTGAGCAATTCCATCAGTTTAAGCAGATTTACTCCAGATGGTCATAAGAGTGAGACCAGAGCCTATCACATATTTGACTATAATAATGAAGATCCACCTTAGAGCAGTTTTAAATCATAGGCAGGCAGACAGATGAATGTCTTTAAGGATCTTATTGAAAATAAAGTACTTAAATGTCTTAAGATACATTCCTGCCATGGGAAACCGACAATAAACTTTTATATAGTTTATAAAACAGGACCGCAAAGACTGATCCTGAGATTTCAAAGATGACCTGCACTTTTGCATACCTCCCCTTCCAGAGCTTTGGATTGATTTCCACACTCAAAACATAAACTGAAATTAATGGAGTCTGAAAGTACCCAGCGCCTTCACATATGAGGTGTAAATCTTCAGAATTGTGTAGCCCAAAACAGAGGTATCTCAAGTCAGTGGTCACTTCTGGAGATGTTGGCTTGTATGATTTTCCCAATTCCATATAATTATAGAAAACTAGGGTTGGAAGGACCCTCAGAAGGTCATCTAGTCTAATCCCCTCCTTTACAGCAGGGTCATCCTTATCTCAGCCTTCTCAGACTGTATCTGTTTAAATTGCACGTAAAACTCTTCCAGTGGCAAGCTCGCTAAGTAATTGGTTCCAGTACTTAACCATCCTCAGAGTTAATTCAAAATCTAAATTTCTCTTGTTGCAATTTATGATTGTTACTTCTTGCCCTGTCCCTTTTAAACATGAAAACCCAATGGCTCCTCATTCCCTTTATAACTAGAGATGCAGCAATATATTAGATCCATATTGGATCAGCACCGATAAAAGGAAAATTAACATTATCAGCAATTGTTGGTTTTTTTGGCTCGTGTAGCTGATAATGTCACCGATAAATGTTGCACATGTGTGGGCCACGAATGCAGCTGGGTAGCTTGGAGAGCAGCTTCCAAGTATGCCGGTATGTCTCTGAGGGGGAAGTGGGGGGGAAGTCGAGGCCCCTACCGTGAGAGAAGGAGTGGGGCAGGGGCAGGGACTGCCCAGCCAGGCAACCCTGGGAATGGGAATGAAACCCTGGGAATGGGACAGAGCCACAGCTGGCTTGTCCGAGAAGCACAGAGGACAGTGGTGGCAGCTCCCTGACACTGTGTGCACCCCTGGGGGGGGTTATGTGCCCCCCCACCAGATCTGTGCAGAGGGCGAGGGCAGGTTGTTCACTGTGGACTCAGGGCCAGGGGCTGCTCCAGCCTCTCCCAGGCAGCAGGGCTAGGCTGGGACTGGATTTGAGGCAGGTGGTGGTAGGGCAGGCACCAGCACTGGGAGGGGTGGCTACAAAGCGGCTACAGGGAATTTTGGGGGTGGCCACTCCTTCCCACTCCCGGTGTCACATTCACTGCCTTGGCTGGGCAGTGCCTGCCCCTGCCCCTACTCCATTCCCTCCCTCACTGTAGGGGTCTCCATTTGCCCCTCTCATGCCCCTTCCTGTCCCCATGCCCCTCCCTCCCTGCAAACTTACTGGCAGGTGGATGCTTTCCAATAGGACTGTGCAAAGCAGTTAGTATTCACTTTGGATTCAGCCGATTCAGGGGACAGTGATTTGATTCGGTGATTTGAATCACTGTCCTGAATCGATTCGGCTGAATCTGATTCAGAGATTTGCAGGCCCCTCCCCTGCCCACTCTCCCAGCCTGGCCACCCAGCTGCCCTGCCCAGCCCAGCTCCGGCCCTTTATGAAAAAAAAAAAATGAGAAACACCCCCAAACTCACCAGTTCCTGCCATTTGGGGGTGATGCCCACTACCCTGCAGGGAGCTCTACCACAAGGCCCCCAAGCCCCGAGGCTGCTGCAGGAGCTGGTGAGTCCCAAGGGGTTTTCTTGGGTTTTTTTGTGTTAAAGGGGTGGAGGTGGGGCAGGAAGTGCAGGAAGGGCAGCCAAGGGGAGGCTGGACGAGTGAAGGGGGTGGTCGGGGTGTTTGTGCAGAGCCCCCCATGCAGCATTGAGCAGTGGGCGGCAGTGGGGATCACCCTCCCCTCAACAGCACCTGGTGAGTGTTGTTTTTTTTTAAAGCACTGGAAGCTGGGGCAGGCAGAGCAGCCATGGGCAAAGCTGGGGGAGGAAGCAGGGGGAGGGGCTGGGGGGCTGGGGGAGCAGGCAGGGGATGGGGCTTGGTGGGGGTCCCCCTATGGTCCCCTTCCCCCAGCCCCTACTTACCAGCTTAGTCTGAGTCCAGGTCCCTGCTGCAGTGGATGGGGACTGCCTAAATCACTGAAGCTCTCTGAATCTTTTCTGAAGATCCAGAGAGCTTTGAATTGATTTTTACCTTTTTACTGGTCCCCTGATTCAGTTCAGATTTGGATATTTGGTCACTGAATTGAGCCGAAGCTTCTCCAAATCAAATCAGCACCCGAAGCTTTGCACAGCCCTACTCTCCAAGCTGCCTGGCTGCATTCCTGGCTACATGCATGCTGCAGCTACACTTATGCACATAGTATTTATCAGTGACATTATCAGCTACAATTTAGGAGTGGATGATGGGCTCAAAATCAATGTGGATCTGGTGAGGATCCACCTTGAGAAATTCATAGATGCTAGGGTTGGAAGGGACCTCAATAGATCATCGAGTACGAACCCCAAATGACATTCATAAGTCCACAGGCTCAGATGGAATGCACCTGAGGGTCTTGAAAGAGCTGGCAGACATCATTGCATCCCTCTTGGCACGGATATTTGAAAAATTGTGGTGCTCGGGCAAGGTCCTGGATGACTGGAAAAGAGCCAACGTGGTCCCTGTCTACAAGAAAGGGAGGAGGGACGACCCAGGGAAGAATAGGCCAATCAATCTGATGTCTGTCCCTGGAAAAATCCCGGAGAAAATTGTCAAGGGATCCATCAATGCCAGACTAATGGAAGGCAAGCTTCTGAATGCCAGCCAACATGGCTTTGTGACTGGCAGGTCTTGCCTGACCAACCTCATCTCCTTCTATGACCAGGTAACATGTGCCCTGGACAAGGGAGATGTCTCTTTTATCTGGAGTTCAAGAAATACTCTGACCTACTTCCCCATGATGTCCTCATGGTTAAGCTGTGGAACTGTGGCCTTGATCATCATCCAGTCCGATGGCTAGGCAACTGGCTACGGGGTCAGACCCAAAGAGCACTAGTTAAGGGAGGAAATTAACATGACACAGGGTTACCAGTGAAGTCACTCAGGGCTCAGTACTCAGGCCAGTACTCCTTAATTTTTTCATCAACGATCTGAATTCAGGAATCAGATGTGAACTGGCCAAGTTCGCAGATGATACCAAATTAGGGAGGAGGACCGTCACACTGCAGGACAGGCTGGGAATACAGGCTGACATGGACACACTCTCAAGGTGGGCCGACCAAAACCACACATGTTCTTGACAGAACCATGCTGGTCCCGTATTGCCTTGCTATCCACACAATGAGTCAAGAGTACAGCTGAAAATAGAAGCTTTGTAATATGCTTCCCCCCCCACCCCGCTTAACCACTAAATAGACAATACTTCCACCAATGTTCATCTTGGTAACATTATGATTTTCCCAGCCAGAAAGTAGAAGCAATGACCCAGCCTTACCACTGATGTTAATACCTTGGAACAAAGAAGATGTTATTCGCATATTTTACTAGAAAAATACACAGTATACAGATTTCTTACATGATGTGGGTAAGGGATTTCTAAAAGATGAAAACCAAGACAACTACTGCATAATAGTGTAATTACCAGTATTTGGATCCTTTGTTATAAAATATGTATTTGTATTATTGTGAAAGTCTGCAAATCACTGAAGCCTAAATAATAATCTTTCTCTTTCTCTGAACTCATCCCCTGGTAACAATTGCTTGCTTACTGAATCCCATGTTTTTATCATGGCCTGAGTACAAATATCAGTTATACAACACGATGTAGGAATAATCATTGTACCTGGAGTTTCTCAATTTATTAAATTCAGGAGTACAAAGTGAGGAGTGGAACCAACTCCTGAAAAACAGGGTGAAACAAGCCCCTTCCTGGTGAGGACCAGACCAGCGTATGAACCCAAGCTCTGGTCACCTAGTTTATCTCGGATTAAAAAAAATCCTCACTTTTTGGGTTAATAAAAGTAACCCCAAATCCACATTTTTCTGTGATCAAAATGAAGCACAACTATATATAGATATAGTTATATCTATATCAATCTATATCTATATAAAAGGAACCCCAAATCTGTATTTTTCTGTGCTGAAAATAAAATGCCACTAATATATATCTGTGTATTAGTGGTGTTTCATTTTTATCACAGAAAAATGCGGATTTTGGGTTACGTTTTTCAACCCAAAAATTCGGGATTTTTTTTTATCAGAGAAAACCAGGATCCCTGGTCATCTTTACTCAATGACTAGATCTATCTTCTGGCCTCCTAACCCTGTTTTAATGCAGTCAGGAAGTTGCTATCAGAATTACCTTCCTCTCTCAACATTAAACAGCCACCTGCTTGAAGAACCTGTACACCAGATAATTCAGTCATTTTCTCTGTTCACCGCTGAGTAACTACAGTCAGTATCACCCATTCATGGATAGATAGTTTGCAACCTGGGTTCACAGAAGGTTGTTGAATTAAGAACCAATGGCACCGCTGCTAGTTGTGGCTTTTATTTCAACAAGGACAGCTCCTATCAGCTACAGCAGCATTTCTCATCCTGTAGGTCATTTCTCAATCAAAACTGTGTCACGAGAACATATGAAAGGGTCATGAAAAAATTGAAAAAATGGATCAACTAACTTTAAAAATGAATTCACCTTTAAAGGAGAAAAAATGTGGAAAACCGTGGCTTTTCCCTTGCAGGCTGGCAGAGTTCCAGCCCGCAGGACGCTGCTTGGGGCCCCCCATGCCCCACACAAACACTCCTAGCCCATACACCCACCCCTACCCCACACACTGGGGTGCTGGGGACAGTGGGTCAGGAGTGAGGGGCACTGGGTCAGGACTGGCCATTAATATTTACAAATGAGTCCTGGTACAAAAAAAGATTGAGAACGACTCAGCTAGAGCACCTCAACCATCCTGGACAGGTGTTTGCTGTGACTATGCATGTCTTCACATGTAGCTCAAAATCTGAGCTTTGACAAGTGCTGTGAATCTGGGTTTTACTGTGCACGTTGTCTTGTCTCATTCTACAGTGGCAGTAATGCGATGCTCCACATTGGTTTGGTTTTGACAAACCACTATTTCCTAATGAAAAATGATTTCATTGAAACATTCTCAACTAGGTTTAGTCAGAATGTAAGGAGTACACTCACAGGATAAGATACTGGTTTAAGAGTCAGAAGACCCAAGCTATATTTCCAGTTTGTTTGTGTGACTATCAACTGAGTGGCTTTGTTTTTCTGTGCCTTGGTTTCCTCCCCGCTCTTTCTCTGACCTGTTTATATTATAAGCTGCTTGAAGTAAGGACTATCTTGTAGAGACAGTCCTTACTCCAAAAAGCTTATAAGACAGCTTCTTGGTCAGGAGTTTGGAAAAAGGAGGATATCATTTCAATTTCTGCTCTACCTGGTGTATCCAAGGAACTTAAACTTAGGTTTCCCACATCCCGGAAGAGTTTCCTGACAGGCTTGGCCGGTCTGAAGTGATGTTCTTTGTGTCTTTTGCTCCCTGCCACACATTCAGTTTGAAGCGGCATACAAATTGCTCCCTGCCACACATTCAGTTTGAAGCGGAATACAACCCAGCCACAAAGATGTTCCAGATTAAATGTGGAACATCTTTGTAGCTGGTTTGCTATTTTATGGTGCAATAAATTGGTTGACTGTGTGTGTGGCATATTACTACTAATAGTGTGATAAATGCAAATCTTCCTGTAACTTTGTTGCATATGAAGTGGAAAAGCCCCAATATTAAGTGGAGAAGAAATAGGGGCTCCATTAGCTAACACTCAGGGCAGTCACTTGGGATGTAGGAGACCCAGGTTCCAGTCCCTATTCCATTGACAATTTAATTATTTGAAGATCTCAAGTAGAAGCGATCCAGTAGGAGACCATGAGGGACATCCACCCCACAACAGTCTATCTGCTAGGTCACTTCCATGGAAAATGGC
>NW_005842978.1:502011-511342 GCF_000455745.1 Alligator sinensis | reverse complement strand
TGCTACTCTGAAATTATGTTTTCTTAAAATCAAAAGAAATATCTCAATGAAGGGTATGGCTATGCCACAGTTAAATGTGTGACTCCACTTACTTAGACATACTTGAGTTTGCTATAAATTAGCTCTCTTATTTACTGGTAACAAAGCAGTTTGAGCAATATATTTCCCTGAGAAGCTGGGGTAATATTTGGGCAATTATGTTGCGCTCAGCTTTATGCTGATGCAGTTTCAGTACACCATAATAACCGAAGTATTTATACAGAAATTGTAGTGACTGCAGTGCATGCATAGCCCAAAAGAAGCATCTTTGGTCTCATGGCATAAGGAGAAAGACTTCTGCAAGGTATGTGATTGAGCAAATGTTAGCATATGCCACAGTTTATAGTAACTTCTGGAGGTAAAATTGGAAACACTGGCTATAGAGTTAATAAAGAATAATGGATAACATGAGTCACAAGTAGAACAAACTAATTGTAATGGTTTTTATTTTACACATTTCACATTGATACCTCTAATAAAACAAAGGTTTTGACTAAAAGCTGTATCACTTTGGAACAATACCTAGTGTTTTTGAGAATGAGGTCTGCTATTGCAGTGGAGCTACCAGGTAAGTCATCTTTTGATATATTTGCTTTGACAGGGGTTTTCTTATCCACTTTAGTAGTGGACACTCAGTGACTGGCTATGCATGTAATACAATATGGAATTCAGAATAATGCATCATTTGGTCTATTGTCAAGGTGAGGGCTGACCTTAATCTAGATGGAGGCAGGAATCCTCCTGCAGGATTTCCCTCACATTCGATGCATTGACCAGGCCAGCTGTGCCCAGGGGTCCAGCATCCCCCTGCACATGCACATGTGGTGACAGCTCTGATATATATACCTCTAGCAGGTTTACCCATCTGCAGATGTCTCTGGATAACAGGTCTCGACTTCCTCAGCAAGGTCTTCAGGTTTCCCAAATTTCCATGCCTCAGTGCAGCACTCCTGAGAAGCCACAAATTTATGTGGCTTAGCAAAACACAAGCTATGCTTTAGGCAGACAACCTATTAGGTTCAACACACGGGAGTTTTAAAGACCTGTGATCTGTGGATGGTCAGATTACATGGGGTGATGGTATCTTTTTGCCTTACACTCTGAATCTCTGTACCCCATTTTTCTTTGATATTTGGAATAAAAAGTGACTCCCTGCTAGTGACCTTATGTTTAATTTAGAACACAACCGCAAACTATTTAGTAAATGCTTAGCTTGTCACCTGAGAAAGCTGTCATTATACTTAAAATCTAGACAGTACATGTAATAAATTGCCCTCTTGTTAAATAAAAACTTAGTACTTAGATCGAGCTCTTATATTTTCATAAACTGTTGTCCTTTGGAATATTTTTTTCCCACAAACAAAAGGGGTCAACACGGTATAGTGATGCAATTTGCATCTCCTAATGCCAGGAACTGTGACTCGCTCCCACCAAATTATAAAAACACATTACCATCACATAATCAACGGTATTCAATTTCAAGCAGCAGAATTATTTCCTATCACTCTCCTCAAATTTTAGTCTAATCCAGAATAAACAGGTTAGGAATGGAGAAGGCAAGCAGATTTCTAATGCACTGTAAAATGTTTGGGTGAAAGAGAGAGATTCTGAATCAGAATGCTGATGAAGGTGAGGTGTAAAATGCAGTAATATTTTTCCTGTTTGTTTACTTGTCATAGGTTAAATATTATTTAAGAATTTCAGTCAGGATTTTTTTCAAAATAAAATTTATTTTAAAAATATCTTCAGTTTTGACTTCTCATTAAAAATATATATTCCATTTTGAAGTGCTTTGATTTGGATGTGTGTATAGTACAGTACTAGTTAGTAGTTAATAACTTTATGTGTAATAGTTCAAAATCTGCCATTCTTTAAATACAAGAGTACTGAGTTTTTAATCTGCCTAATAGCTATAGAGAACTTTCTCTTTTTGACAATTTTTGTTTCTGAAAATTTCCTACATAGACCTAATTGATACACATTTCAAAATATCCTTTAGTTAGCTTTAATAAATATATTTTCCTAAGTATTAGAGTACATTAGTCTTCACTTTGTCTGTGGTAATGACAGGCCACGTCTACATGAGATGCTTACTGAGCAGTAACTCATTACAACTGAGCAGTAGCGTTGCTGGCCACAAACTGTGGTGCAATTCTACTATGTAGTAGTAACGAACTATTGAGCAGTAGGCATCACTAGGCAGCAGTGCTGGGATGCTACAGTGCAGTAATGCTCATTACTGTGCAGTCATTTAGTATTTGGTTATGCAAGTACTAAATTACTGTGCAGTAACAACTGTGCAGCAGGTGTCTCATGTAGACGTGCCCACAGTGTGCTAAATTACTTTTGAACAGCTATTTAAAAATGAACTACTGGTAATACTCATTTATTATTATCACTGTTAGAGTTGTTGCTGTTACCTTTGTCATTGTCATCATCATCATCATACCTCTTGATTCAGATTAATTCTGTTAGTTGAGTAGCCAAAATTTCTCCATCCAGTGGGTTCACCCTCTTGATACTAATGTATTAACAGTTAGTGTTAGGAAATAGTCATTTCTAATAGTCATTATGGAATAGCTAATACCAAGACGATAACATAGTTCTGAGAGACTGTCTTATCCATTTATACAAAAAATTCAGACTCTTGCAATGTGATAAAGTAGGACCTGGTAGGGGAGCTGCAGATTCATGGTCACCTTGGGGACAGTGACCACCAATCAACTGAATTCACCATATGGTGTAGGGTGGGTAAGATAGCTAGTAGGGTAGAAGTGCTTGACTTCAGGAAAACTAACTTCAGTGTGCTTAGGAGTCTAGTTAATGATGCACTGCAGGATAAGAGTATTGGCGAGATGGGAGTCCAGGGAGGGTGGTCGTTCCTAAAGGAAGCGATCATTCGGGCACAGAGGGAGACTATCTCAGTACGAGGGAAAAGGGGGAAAGGAGCCAAAAAACTTCCTTGGCTAAACAGGGAAATCCAGGGGAGCCAAAGGGCAAAAAAGAAGTTATATAGGTGGTGGAAGCATGGGGAAGCTACCAAGAAGGAGTATACCTACTTGGCCCGTACTTGCAGGGAGGCAGTTAGAAAGGCCAAAGCAACTACAGAGCTGAGGCTGGCAACACAAATTAAAGACAACAAAAAGTCTTTTTTAGGTATGTAGGGAGTAAAAGGAAGGCGCAGGGCAGCATAGGACCCCTACTGAACAAGAAGAAGCAATTAGTGACAGACAGGGGGGACAAGGCTGAGCTATTCAATGAGTTTTTTGCGTTGTTCTTGAACAAGGGTCAAGATACATTTCCTAACAGGTTCTTAAATGGGCATCAGAGGGACACCAGCCTACCAGCTGTCGGCGCTGACTTGGTGCAGAGTCACTTGGATGGACTGGATGTGTTTATGTCAGCAGGCCCACATGAGCTTCATCCAAGAGTACCGAAGGAATTGGCTGGTGTCTTAGCAGAACCACTGGCATGGCTGCTTAAGTGCTTGTGGCACTTGAGTCAGGTCCTGGAGGACTGGAAAAGGGCCAATGTGGTCCCTATTTTCAAGAAGGGGAGGAAGGAGGATCTGAGTAATTATAGGCCAGTCAGTCTCACCTCCATCCTTGGAAAGGTCTTTGAAAAGATTATGAAGGATCATATTTGTGGGAGTCCAGCAGGAAAAATAATGCAGCAGGGAAACCAGCATGGAGTCATAGCAGGTAGATCATGCCTGACCAATCTGGTTTCGTTTTATGACAGGGTCACAAAATGCTTAGATGCAGGAGTAGAGGTGGATGTTGTTTTCTTGGATTTTAGCAAGGCCTTTGATATGGTATTTCATCCCATTCTCATAAATAAATTAAGAGGCTGTGACATAGATGGTTACACAGTCTGGTGGGTGGCAAATTGGCTTAGCGGTCGCACCCAGAGAGTGGTGGTAGATGTGTCGGTATCGACCTGGAAGGATGTGGGTAGTGGGGTCCTGCAGGGTTTGGTCCTAGGACCTGTACTCTTCAATATCTTCTTCATCAGTGACTTAGATGCAGCTGTGAAGTGTACTCTGTCCAAGTTTGCGGACGATACTAAATTGTGGAGTGAAGTGCACACTCCAGAGGGTAGGGAACGATTGCAGGCAGACCCGGACAGGTTAGAAAAGTGGGCAGTATATAATAGGATGCAGTACAACAAGGACAAGTGTAGAGTGCTGCACCTAGGGCACAAAACTATCCAGCACACCTACTGGCTGGGGAGTGACCCTCTCAGCAGCACAGAAGCGGAAAGGGATCTCGGAGTCATAGTGGACTCCAAGATGAACATGAGTTGTCCATGTGATGAAATCATCAGCAGATGCATGACAAATAGATCCAAGGAGGTGATACTTCCCCTCTATGCAGCACTGGAGTACTGCATCCAGTTTTGGGTGCCGTACTTCAGAAAGGATGTTGATATACTCGAAAGGGTCCAGAGGAGGGCCACTCGTATGTTTAGGGGCTTACAGGACAAGCCCTGTGAGAAGAGACTGAGGGACCTGGACCTCTTCAGCCTCCACAAGAGAAGGCTGAGAGGTGATCTTGTGGCCGCCTACAAATTCTTTAGGGGGACACAGCAAAGGATCAGAGATGCTCTGCTCACTAGGGCGCCTGTTGGGGTAGCAAGGAACAATGGTCACAAACTGACAGAGAGCAGATTTAGGCCAGATATCAGGAAAAACTTCTTCATGGTAAGGGTGGCCAACATTTGGAATGGGCTTCCAAGGGAGGTGGTGCTCTCCTCTACCTTGTGGGTCTTTAAGAGAAGGCTGGATTGGCATCTGGCTGGGGTCATCTGACCCCAGCACTGTTTCCTGCCTAGGCAGGGGGTCGGACTCCATGATGTGTTGAGGTCCCTTCTGACCCTAGCATCTGTGAATCAGCAAGCTAACAAACAGTGTTTCAGTTGCTCACTGCAGTAGAACATATTCTAGCATATTTTGGTTTACTAATAAACGTCATTATCTCTCTCTTTTGCAGATACATAAGGCTTTACGGTCTCCTTTAGGGTCTTTTGGATGTAGACACTTTCTTTCCTTCCACTACCTTCAGAAAATTCTTCGGTTACGAGAATGACAGTTGAATGAGATTTATCTATGTAACAGGAGTAGTTAGTGCTCTTGGCAAAATATATTTTGTATTTATATTTGATCAACTTAATCTTAGTTGGTATCTTTGCAGGCTTTCATTCCATATTCAGCTATTGTATACATCTTTTTTCTCCTTAAACTATTTGTTTATTTAATACGTATTTGGGAATTATACATTGCCTCCCTCCAGTCCTGCTGATACTGATCAACTTGGGGCCTCCTCAGATGCCAGCAAAACTTGACTTTTGGTAGTCAAAGCTAATGGAAGGTCAAAAACACTCCCATCTCACAAGCTCCATGCCAGGTGCTAGTATATCTGGCTTTGCTGGTTCTATGCCACACGGTGATTTGCCACCTCTCAAGCTGGCAAAACGTCAACTGGTTTGTTAATCCTGTTTAGCTACTCTGTTGTGACTAGGAGTGGCGCAAAAGATCTGTTTCAAGGTCAAGGATCTGGCCCATTAATTAGTGTGTTAAATTAAATGTTAAAGATTTACATAGAAAACAAGTTCATATAGGAAAAAGAGAATGCAAGGTAGGAAGAGGAAATCAGTGTAGTATTTGCTAAGCTTCTGAATTTTTTTGTACTGTCTGAGAACAAAAGTATTCTTTGGCCTTTTTGATTTCTACTTAAATGTACTGTGACTGTGACAACCCCTGTAAAAATTAAACAGCTTGCACTGAATTCCACAATACTATCAGATCATGTATATGAACTACTTATGAGACCAATATAATCCTAGTATTATGACTGCACTTCTGAATGATATTGTGGTCCATACAGAAGGTGGCCCTGGACACAGGCAGATCCAGGATTTTATGCAGGGGGGTGTGGGAGCAGTGACCAGTGTTGCAGAGGTGGCTGTATTTCTGCTCCCAGCTCCTCTTCCGCCCAGCCCTACTAAGGCAGGCAGGCAACACCATGGAAGAAGTAGACAGGAGCTTTTTAAAATCCTGAGGCAGGTAAGATTTCCCCTCCATCTGCTCTTGGCACCCACTCCCTTCCCTTCTGTGATTAGCAACATGTCCCTTCCCTTCCCATTCCTCTCTGGCCTGCCATCTGTTGTATCTGGCTGACCTGGGGAGTTGGGGCCTCCCAAGCCATTCCTGCTCTTTTCCAGCTGTGCCATGTGTGAAGCTGGGCCCAGCTAGGGACAGCGGCAGCAGTGGCAGGGACAGGTGAATTTCCTCTACCTGAACCTTCTCCTGGGTTGGCAGGGAATGCCCAGAGAGACTGGGCAGGTAGGATCTATCTGCCCAGAGCTGCTGTCTCCAGTTGAACTCTGCTTCCTGTATATTCTGGCTGAAGTAGGGCAGGAAAAACTTTGGATCTCCCCACCCCCAGGTCAGCTCTAGACAGCAGGGAGGAGATGTGCTGTAGAGAATGGAGGAAAAGGGAGAGGGGTTTCATATCTGCTTTAGGGACTTAAAAAAACCACCGTCTTCAGCTGCTGCCCGTGAGATGATTTGAAGCGGGGATGCAACTGCTATCGGGATCCACCTTTGGGCCTGGATCTGAGATTGGCTCTCTTAGGTGCTGTTGCACCTGATGCCAGTGTTCCAATTCAGCCTGGTTTATGCTTTAAATGAGTATTTTGTCCAGGGAGTATTTTGTCCAGGGCCTAAAGCTTGTAGAATCAGGGCTAGGGATTAACCTTCATGACTCTGTGATCAGTGAGAAGAAAACTATTATAAAGTGGAAAAACTTGATTTGTGTCATCAGAGTTGGTTATCATCTACTAGTTGGATGATCATTCACTAATTATGACAGCTCAAAGCAGTGAGCTCAAAGAATGAGAAATCTTTAGTTTGATTTGTAAACCATGTCATCTAACATACTGGGGCTAGATATTGTTTAACCAGTCACTTTTCAATACGTAATGTCAGTAATTCTGAAATGAAATTGTGGGGGAGAGGGGACGGGAGAGGGAAGAGGAAGGGAGGGGATGGCTAAAGAACTGCTTTGTATCAGGTAAAAAAATATTGCTGAAGAAAATAAGTGGTATTTTGTTTGGTTGTCTACTGGATTTGGCTGGTTGGATTCAGTTTCCAGTGTTTATGCTTTCTGTATGTTTATATGTTGTGATAGTTGCCCTGTAATTGGATTAATTTTCTTTTAAGAAAAAAATTTAAAGGCAAAGGTAAATCCAGCAGAATGAATTCAGACAGGCTATGCAGTAAGTAGGTAAAGAATTTTCATAGCAAATGTTTACATTGTTTTAATTTAGTTTATTTAAACCAGTGTGATTAATATTATCCTGACATTTAAAAGGTTGACTTCAGAAATCAGTAGTGATAAAAGAATATTATGCTGTCACTTATCTACACATCTTGTGAGGAAAATATGCAAAGTGAATTTAAAATCAATGGGAAGAGATGTTGCTGCAGTAATATTAGAAGAAAACATGGAATCTAAAATGTTTGCAACCTCTTAGATTCAATGTATACTTCAAAGGAAATAATTTGTTGATAGAATTACTTAATTTGTAACTCAAGGCTGAGGTTTAACATCATACTTTTACCACTGTATGCAAATCTAAGTGCTGCAGACAATGCTGGTAGTCTCAATTTAGTATAGTGTACACAGCATTTAAAACAAAAAGGACTGGATAGAGCTGATAACTGAAAGCTAAATACCAAAGAGGGAACAGTGATTCTCATCCAGGGTGTTGGAGCACCTTGGAGTGGCACCAGATCTTTTGAAGGGTGCCCCAAGTTGTGAGGAGATAAGCAGATGAGCTAAGCAGATAAGTGCAGGATCAGGCTTGTCCGTGCCTGGATGATCCATCCCCATCTCCCCCCGCACTGCTAGATCTTTCTGTAAGGAGAGATACATCCCCATGTACGCTCTCTTTATAGGGATGAGAAGTTGTGCTGGATTGGTATATTTTTCTAGCATCTTGGCCTGCAGTATTTATTTTCCCAGGTACAGCAGGGTTTGCAGATGCTTTGAAACACTTCTGACCTACATCAGAAAGATTCACTATATAAATGATAGTGCCCAGCATTTCTGAGAGCACAGAACCTACAGTGATTCAAGCTCTCATTTAGAATTTAATTACATGTAAGAAGTACTCCAAGAACCCTTTTTTTCATGCAGCGTTTTCTACCACCTATACCTTGTAGCTTTTCCAGGAGTAATATCTTATATAGAGCATTACAGTATCTCACTCTGTGCCAGCTAGTTTTATTCAAAAAACATTGGATAGAACAGTCTTAAAAAATTAATTTGATTCCATAACTTTATCAAATTTGATTAATTTCCAAGTGACAGAGGGGTGGAACTTACACCTATTTGGGTGAAGCTGTGTCAAAACAGGGACTCAGGTTTGGGAGGAGGGCAGTACAGAGATAAATACTGGCCATGGATTTTGTAGGTGCCTTTCTGATTAAAGCTTCTCAGGTCATATATTGAGGTCTCGAACATACAGCATGCTTACAGCAATGTAATAATTGTTTTCACTGGTGTAAACAAGGAGCAGACAGTCCTATGCCAATGTAACATACTTCAATCTGGTACAGAATTACCTTGGAGAAATCGGGTTAAACCTCATGGCTGTGAGTTACCTTCGTGTCAAAGGTCTTGTATCCGGAGCTGTCCAATTTATCCATTTTTATAGGCAACCAAGATATTACCTGTTCCTAGTGATGAGGCATTGTAATATCAAGCAGCTTCCAGTAATACTTGCTTATCTGCCTGCCCTGGATTCTGAGATAATTTACAGAAACAGTTTATATTACATTGGTATTAATGAGTCATGTGTTCAGATCCTCAATTACCCCATCTATAGACGTCTGGGTTACATTACCTTACAGCTAGCCCTGCCCACTTTACAGGCCTATTGCAAGGATGCAATAATACATATGAAGACATTACTCCTGTTTTACTCTTGCAGTAACAAAACAGATAACTGTGGCCTGCAGGATTTATGTGACAGGTTTCTGGTATTTTACTATAAAACTACACTGTTAGTGCTCCTATAAGCCTTTATTACACATCCAAACAAAATGGAATATTTAAATCTTTAGAATGTAAGTGTTAAATAATATTGTACTTTCTTTTGTATTAAATAGGTTATTTCAGAGGGAAAAATAATTTTTAAATGTCTCCTACTACTGAATGACTTTTTGGGAAAAGAGAGGCACTGCAAGACTGAATTTTATCACATTTATTTTTCTTAATGTTATCCT
>NW_005842978.1:484689-501980 GCF_000455745.1 Alligator sinensis | reverse complement strand
GGGAAAGAGGAAATGAAAAAGAGAAATTTCTGTGTATTGGTATTTACTTTACCATGTGGTATAGATAGAGGTTATTCATGAAAAAGCATGCCTTTATATCTGGACCTGAGCTCTCTTCCCAGTTTAGGGTGACAGCATTTTGGTTTGATGTATTCCCCTCTTACCACTTCTCTATATCCTTGGAAAATATTTCTTATTACAGTTTATGATAGTAGTAGTATAACAGTTATAGATTCCAAAAAGGTGGTCAGTCGTAGAAAGGGAAAAAGAAAGCCAAGAAAGAGAGATTTAATGAAAAGGTACATGGATAAAGAAGTAAAAATGGGGACACCAACTCCATAAATGGAGAATCAAAGAGTGTCTGGGTTGTGATCGTGGTGCAGTTTTTCAGACAGTGTAACACTTTGTGAATGATTGCCCATTTTGATCATTTCATGGCAATCTAAAATCAATCCATGAATCCCCCAAAGCAGTCAAATGGTTATCAGATTTAGATATTACTCTATGTAGTCCTAAAATGTCATGTGAAAAGAAGAACCATGCTTCTGAAGGCTGTTCAGGTTTCAGCCAAGTAAATATCTTCACTGGTTTCTGAGCTGGTCTCTGTAGCAGTGCAACAAGGCATTTGTGGCATGAATTTATGGAAGTGAAAACGTTTCAAAGGCAAAGGTGTTGACTACTGATGAGATTTGATCTGAAGGTCCCTGAGGCATGACAGCACTTCTGTGTGTCTAATGAAGGGTGAAGTCCTGGTTTCATTAAAATCAGTAGAAGTTTTGCTACTGACTTTACTAGAGCCAGATTTCATTCTTAATGTCTAGAAAGAGATGGCCAACCGTAAATTTCATCAAAATGTCCAATCTAGATGGCTTCTATAATCCAAATATTACCACATCTTTTTATTTCAAATCATTTTTATTTCTGTACTAAGTTTTATCTTCCATAACAACTTCTGGGATCTACCTTACTACCATATTTTCATGCAAGTGAGCTAATTTCACAGTTTGTTTTACACCTATTTTGGTTTTCATCCAGATTGTTTCATGCAGTACATTAATATGTTTTTCTTTTAATTTTGATCTCTTTGAGTGAAATTCTAGAGCAGTGGTTCTCAAACTTTTACACTCAAATTGCACTCAAAGCATGGCCTGAAAAATGCCAGCTGTTATCTTGCATTCGTTTTTTGACTATGAAAAAATCATAGTACAATTCTTCTGCTGCAAAGAATTCAGAAAGACCACAACAGGTCAGAATGTTTCATCACACATTTCAGGAGATGTTTCATTTGACAGCATCTGATGAAGTGAGCTCAGGCACATGAAAGCTTATGTTATACATCTCTTGTGTAGTTAGCTATAATTTACAAATCTATCCTGGCTTTCGCCCAAAGGTTTTTGACACTATGGCTTCCTTTTTGAAATTTCTGGATTTATCTTGTGAATCATGCACTGTTGTTTGCATGCCTAACAGTACTAATACTTGATGGTACTCCAGGGTACTCCAGTACCCCGATTAAAAAATCAGTATTCTAGAGCCATGAGCCACTGAAACTAATAGGAAAGATGCCATTGATTTGAATGGGGCCAAGATGTACTCTCCCTCCAATATATATCTTCTACTTCCTTGACTTACATTACTCATGGAACAAATAAGCAAAAAAAAAAAAAAAAAAAAAGGAAAAGCAAGCAATCTGTTTTGCTTGATGTAAATAACAAGCAGCCACTGAACAAAAAATATTTTTTGACATCAACACATTATTAACTCTGATAAAGCTAGGAATATGATTTTAGATTTTAAATATTTAATGTCATGCTCAGACCAAAATGCAGTGAAAGCATTATATTGTAATAGAAACCTGTTTAATCCATAGTATATCCCTAATTTTCTGTCCCCAAAATTGATTGTAGTAGTAGATATCTATGTTTAAAAGAAACCTTTGTTTCCCTTAGCCAAGTTTTTCATGAAGCTTATTAGCACACAAACTTCATGCCACTAGCCTTTGTTTGGCTTTCCTCATTCTTATATTAACAAATGATATGGAATGGGTTGTCAAATCAGGGCCTTGAGGCAAATAACAAGTGAGAGGCTTTTTATGAAGAACAAAAAAGGACTGAATGACAGTGATGATAATGTGGGGAACAGGGCATTGAAATGAATTTAAAGATAATCTGGCTATTCCTTATGACCTTTTCTTTCACATCGTATTCCTTTTTAGTGTTTAGGTTTGTTATTATGGATAGAAATAACCAAGATTTACCATAGGCTACAACTGCAGTATAATATTTAGGAAAGACAGAAGTATTTGTGGGAGATAACCAAATATTAGTAATATCCAGGAATCCTGCAGTACCTTTATAATTGTATTTACTAAGCACTCTAGAACTTGAAATTTCTATATTTCTTTTTAGTAGTTTTGAGATTTTTAGATTTGTAGTTACTACAGATGCAGTGACTCATCTCTTATTTTTCTGTTTTTATACTTTGTAGCATGAATATCAGAGCATCTATCCTTATAGGATCTTCATGATGGTTAATAATTTTCTGTTTGTAATTAAACACATTTTATCTGAATCTATTCAATCTGAATCTAATTCAATCTGAATCTAATTTTTACTCATCACTATGTTGTCCTCTGTGTGTCTGCTGTTTTTTCCATAGATATTGTTTTTCAAGGAGACAATCTTTTTAATATAATAGACATTTTTTAGGATTTATGTAATAATGCCAAAAAAAATTTGAGTCTGCCCTTTCAGTATTTAAATTACAAATGGAGACAGAAACTGAAGCTTGTTGCTATAAAAGAAGTGAAGTTGGCTGGACCTGAGTGAACTTTTTAAAACCATGAGGGTACTAGATTAAATCTAACAGAAGCAAGTTCTTCATGTGTGTAGAGTTTAAATTTGCCTTGTACAATCTGAAAACTATAGATGGAGTTGAAAACAATGCACCCAGCTATGGGAGCTATCCTGGGCCATGGTTTGTGTTACCATCCTCATTAGCACATTGGATTCAGTTCTTCAGAACATTTGTTAATAATAGGTCTGGCAGATACTTTCTAAGAGGGGAGCCAGCATGGACCAAGGCAGTGAAAAGCACTGGGCAATGCAATCACTCTACAGTGCATCTGCCAGTCTGAGGAGAAACAGCGAAAGCCCAGAGAAAGCCTTTGGCTATGTTGATATGGCATTAGAGGGAAGGGCAAAAACAAGTGGAAAGCAGCATAGACAGAAAAAGGAGAGAGCATGAAGAGGGCAGCTCTGAAAAAGAAATTGGAAGAAGGACAGGACTAAAGGGATAATATGATTGCTGGTTCTGCAGATTTGGGAAGGGGCTCAGTGAATCATGGTTCTAGTTCTGGTTTTGCATTAAAGATTAGTGATATACTGTGAAATGAATGAGGAAGTGGTCAGGTTTTGTCATCCACCTAAATAGGAACCAGTTTAGGCCTTCAAGTAAATAAAACCGTTTCTTATGTTAACCACTGTATTATTCCTCTTACAAGTGCCAGCCTTATGACCACTTTTTTCATATGTACTATATTAAAAAAAGATTTCTAGCATTATGTACATCTTATTCATGGATCCTTTTCACTTTCCCAGAAAGGTCTGTGGTGTCCACACTTTCCATAAACATTGGCCATATATTAGTCTTTGAATGTGTTTCCTATCCTTACTTGATTATCCTAAAAGATGTCTTTTAAAGCCTACTGAATTCTTAAAAGTTTGTGCTACAGTTCAGCATTTTTATTTTCCCCTTGTGTTATTACTTAAAGGAACTCTGTCAAGTTTGATTTTTAAATTATTCTTTTTTTTCTTAATTGTTTTATATACCAGTATGTATCAGCTTTTCAACTTCTTGAATTCTGGACTCTTTTCCTGGAACTTGGCAGGGGTTTGGTTAAGAAATATGAAGTTGCACAGTATAAATTGTGATTTTTACAGGGACTTGTTATGGAAAGGAATATATCTCCATTCTGAATATTTATATAAGATTTGTTTACAAGCAGAATGAAATAGGCTTCCCAAAATAACAACAAAACTATGCATGTTTAATTAGGCACTTAACTATGCTCAAGAAGAAATGAATACATGCTTTACACATTTCTTTCCTCCTTTTTGGCTAAGATTTGACAAAACTTGTGGGAGTAATGATTTATGAAAAATGTGTGTGTAAATCTTCTGCACTGACTGGGTTGCCACTATTTTGTAAATCAAAAAAATGACACATAATCTAAACTACTTGAAAAGATGGCTTATAATAGAGGCAAAAAATGTTAACATTCTCAGCTACTGAAATGTGTTATTGTGTGATTTTATAATGCATTATATATTATATATTTCTAGGAGGCTCATTCCAGTATTGTATGTAATTGTTGGTTCCCCATCCATAAAATGCTGATAAGAATGAATAGAAAACACTACAGGCAGATAGCGATAACTCACATACAGATGGCCAAATCTAAGCAGCCTGGATTTAAGGGTACCTGCCTCCAGGAGATTTCATTCTGAAAAGATAAAGGAAAGAAAGGGTATATAGATATGGCATAATGCAGTGTTGCACAGGTGTAACTCAAGCTTGTTCTGCATGTGCCAATGCTGGAAGTTGACCAGTATAGCTGCATTAGCTTGGTTCTAGGCCCTGGCTTCTCAGCAAATCTAATGGGCCTGAAAAGAGCGCGATAGTAATGCAGCTAAGCTGCTTCTATTTCCAGAGCTAGCTCTGGATGGCACTGCTATATTCTGTGTAGCACCCTAAAAGTTTCAGCTTCTGTTCTTTTTCCTTTTCCCTTATTCCCTTTTTAAAATTAAAATAGTATTTACTAAATCTAAAAACTGTTATTTAACTGTATTATCTGCTATGCAGACACAAGAACATGAGCACTTAAAATATCTTAATTGGAAAGCCAGTGTCACAAAATGTTGTAGTTTCTGAACCTGTTTTAATGTTTTACATTGAAAAAATCAGACCTCATTATATAACACCTGCTCACGCTAAGAAATAAAGGCGGGAAGAGGAATAAAACTGTTATTTGTCTTTGGTTTTGGTAGCTATACTTAATATATTTAGTGATGGAAATCCTGGACAGTCATTCCTAAGCTCTGTATTTTTATGTTATGCTGGGAATATGACTTGATGTTGACAAGTGGTGATAGAGATACTGAAAGTTAACAGTATCTGAAATGACAAGTACTTTGTAAACTATAGACTAGGTTCTGTTCCATCTATTGGGCATCTAAGTGGATTTAGGCATCTAATTTGATTCTGTTCCACCCTTTTCAAGTTTCTTAAAACCATTAATGCATCTACTTTTGCAACACAGCATTATCTAACTCTCAGGATTGAGTAACTACCCTCCCACCAATCCCTCCCCCCTCCAAAAAAAAAGAAAACCAATCCCCATTCCCCCCAGGAATTAGGAAGAGGACCCACCCACTTCTTGCATAAGCAGGTTTTCAGGGATTTGAGCAGGGTGAAATATGATCACATTAGATGCATAACTCTATTTACATGTCCGATGTAATAGAATCTGTCTCCATGTATCGCCTGTGTATCATTACATTATGTAAGTTATTTAAGGTGTTGGGCTATCAATATGTACCTGCATGTCTCCATATAAATACAGTTATCAGTGGCTGAAAAAAGGAAATGACAGAACATGAAACTGAAAATCTGAACGAAGCAACAGGATGAAGTTTACATTCTATGAAAGTTGTAAATATATACTTCCCATTTGTTACACAGTCAAGATATAGGGTAAGATTCAGAATTTGTTACACAATACTAGGGCATGGCTCATACACTGTGTCCCCCTGTATATGTTGTAGCATTGATTCTCAGTTTTGTGTACTGTGTTTGACTGTACAGGAGCCATGTTTTAAAGATTATGAACAATGGACAGATTTGGGTTTTGGACATTCACCTGAAGCTTTTAGCACATAGATTTTCACTGCTTGACTTCTCAACCTGAACCTTTCATTATTATTTTTCATTATTTGTTTTTATTTATTTTAATCACAGCCATGTTAGTGAGGACTTTGATTAAGGTTTTCCTCCCAGGTTCTGTGCAGAGATTTTGGGAAAAAGAACATGTTCATAAAGCTTATGGGGCTGTTTCTTCTGTACATCACAATTTTCAGAAGTTGTGCAATCTTCCCCATATACAGCTAGAAATGTGTCTCTGTGAAAAGTGACTGTGTAAAACTGAAACTATTCTGCTTGAGACACCTATACAGACATTTAGGGAGGCTGTGGGGAGGTTAGATCAGGTTAAAAAAGACCACCTGATATAAAGTAAGTTGGGATGGGGGTTAATGGGGAGAGGTTTGGAGTGGGGGGAGGATCAGGTAGATTGGGGGGCCCATGGGGGTTTGAGGGAATTGGGGGGGGATAGCAAGGTCTTCAGGGGAAAGGGGGGGGGTAAGTGGGATACACAGAAGGTGCTAGTGGGGTCCATGGGTTGATTAGGAGTGAATAGTGGGATCTCAGAGGGGGTTAGTGGGGTCTGGGAGGGTTTGACGGGATTAGGGGGGCTAGTGGAGTCTGTGGTGGATGGGGGGCTGCAGGGCAGGCAAAGAGATGAGGGAGCAAAAGAGGAAAACAGAGAGCAGCCTAATGACTCATCAGTTAAGCAAGTAGCTGCTCATCCACAGGTACTCTCTCCCTTCCAGCACAGGACTTCATTGTAGAATGGATAGTGGGTTTGGCAGGCTTTTTATGTGATCTAACCTCCTGCTAACCTCCCTGAACATCTGTATGTACCCCTGCTATCAGAGTCACATCTCCTCAGTGAGCTGACAGTTTCACTATACTGCTTGTTTATATTGCAGCGGTAATATAGATCAGAGAGAATGAGATGGATTCTATCCTGGCTACCTCATCAGTAACAGAATTGCTAACAAAGTTCCGGTTACAAAATGATTTGTTAAAAATGCATGTGCTAGAAAAGACTGCTTATCTTTCAAATTGCAAATTGACTTTGTAGGCCAGGCAGTAAGGGGAAAAAGTAATCTCTTTTTATGTGTAGAATGGGCATATTTGGTGTGTAAATCACAAAGTTAATAGACATGGAGCTCCACAATGATATTTTTATAAAGTCACCTTAAAGATTGGAAATACACTTGTAAATTCATGCTTTAATGTGATGCTATTGTCAATATTCCTTTTTTACTTGGGACAGTCTCTTTTTTCCCATTTCCAGAATCGTGGTTAGTTACATTTCTGGCTTGAAGTGTGGGAAATGAGTAGTGTTTTCATTGCTCTTCCTGTGACAGAGGTGTTGGAGATGTGATGCTTGATTCTTTGGTGTTATGCACCTTGTTTAATTATTTATACTGATGCAAACAAAGTGACTATAGCAAACCAAACCAAATGATCCAGCTTAGAAACCCAGAGAACTCTGCCAAAAAATGAGGAATCTACTCACAGAAAGAATTATTAATTTTGGTGCACTCATGTAGAAATTAATTTTAGTCATGTGGTGCATACAGTTTCTCTGGCAGAAGGGAATATAAAAGTTTGAATTCATTTTTCATTTGGACATGCTAGTATAAATTAGAATTCAGTAGTCTCAGCCAGGAATAAAGAGCATGGCCTACCAAAGTGCAACATGTACAAGTCCTTAATTGAGAATTTCTCTACTTCGTTTGGAAGTATTTACATAGCTTAATACTACCTTTCTCAGTGCATGAAGTGTTAAAGAACAATCAGATTCTGCAATTTAAATAATGAATTGTTTTACATTCATATTTAGCCCCACATCTTATTCCTTATACACAAAGTAAATAATATAAAAAAAATGTGTCCCCAGGAAGAGATCCTGGAATAAAAGTGAGAACCTCTCTAAGGCCAGGTACAGACATTATACTTTTACTGGTACAAGTGCTTGGAAACTGGTTTAAACCTATAACAGTACAGAAGTTTGGCGTGTACAAACTGGTTTAAAAATGGTGGAAGATAGACCTGGATCGATTTGTACTCAAACTTAATCGATTTAGGTTAGACTGGTGCATTGAACTTCTGTACTAGATCCCCTATTGATTCAAGTTAAGTCACTGTCCTCCAGCTTCCCAGGCTCCTCCTCACAGTGAGGCCCCATCCTTCTCGCAGTGAGGTATGCTAGCACTTTCCCTGTGCTTACTTGGCTGCTGTGGCCAAGCACCAGCTGGCCCCATCCCTGGGATCTTACAAAGCTGAGTCAGCACAGTGGCTGATGATGACTAGGGCAGAGAGGAGGGGTGCTTGGCTTCCCCTGCAACCTTAGGGCTTCCACCATTCACAGGGTCATGGAGGTCCCTGTGTGGGTGTGTGGGAGTTAACTGTGTGAATGCACTAATGGACAGTAGAATAGTCCAGTGGGAATTAAGCATCACTTAAAAAGTGTCCATCTGTGCTAATGCACAGCAGCGCTGATTACGGTGCATTAAGTTAGTACCTATTACTGGAGGTGAACCGATATATTGGTCACATATTGGATTGGCACCAATAAAAGGAAAACTAACACTTTTGGCCATCAGCCTTTTTTGGCTGGTGTAGATGAGAATGTCACTGATAAATGCTGCATGCATATGTGCAGCCACAGCATGCACGCAGTGGCAGCTTGGAGAGCAGCACCCTGCAGGTAGTCTGTGGTGGGGAAGGGGCATGGGGCAGGCAGATTGAGGCCCCCAAACTGAGGTGGGGAGTGGGGCCAGGGCAGTGAATGCAACCCCAGGGTGGGACGTGGGATGGATCTGCGGCCAGCTTGTCTGGGGGGCACAAGGGGGTGGGGAATGGGGTGGCTTTCCACCGCTGCACACACTCCTGGGGAGGCATGGGGAACATGTGCCCCACAATTGGTGTGCGGGCTCTGGCAGGCTGTGGGCTTGGGGCCGGGGGCTGCACTGGCTTCTTCCCAGTGGGGTGGGGCTGGGAGCAGGACGGTCAGTGGTAGTAGTGCTTGGAGGGGTAGCTATGGGGGGGGCTATGGGAAATTTGGGGGTAGCTATAGCCCCCCCCAAAACCTCCTCCATTGTGACCTCTGCTTGGGGCACGCCACTCTGCTGCCTTTCCCTCGGGAGCCCTGGATCACCCGCACACCCCCTGCCCACCCCACAGCAGGGGGCCCCTGAGGGAAAGTGGAACTGAGCAGGGTCTGCACTAGGGGGGTAGCTTGGGGGGCTATAGCCACCCCAAAATTCCCCATAGCCTCCTGTATCCACTCTTCCCAGTGCCACCATTGCCCCCTGTCCTGCCCCCACCTGCCCTGCTTGCAGCCCCAGTCCAGCCCCCAGCCCTGCTGGGAAGAGGGTGGTGTAGCACCTGGCCCCAAGCCTGCATTGGGCAGAGCTCCCTCACCCTGTGCACAAATCTGGTGGGGCACATGCCCTCCATGCCTCCCCAAGGGGTGCACACAGTGACCCCCTCCCTGCACGCCCTAGACAAGCTACCTGCAGCTCTGTCTCAGTTGTAGCCCCAGGGTCCCATGCACCGCCCTAGCTGGGCAGTGCCTGCCCCGCTCCCTCACTCACCATAAGCGGGGCCTCAATCTGCCCACCCCATGCACTGTCCCTTCCCTATGCCCCTCCATCCCCCCACAGACTTACCATAAGGGCACTGCTCTCTAAGCTGCTGGGCTGCATTCCTATAAATTGGCTATCGAATCAGTATTGGCCAATATAGCTGGTTATTAGTTGGTTAAATAGCTGATTAAATTAGCTATTAGTATTGTCCAAGAAATTTTTATCAGTGCACCCCTAGTTATTACAGGTACTAAAGTCAATGCTCCATAATTACATTGTGGTAATGAATGTGTAGGCACGCACAGTAAGAGTAATGCTCAACTGTAATACCAGTAATTTTTCTTTATCAATTGTATTATGTTCTGCACCAGCTATGATAAAATATATGAAGCATAGATTTGGGGACTTGTTTGTATACTGTAAAGAATAATGAAAATTCAAAATGTTACTATTGAATGTATTAATAACGGTGTAATTTAACAGTCAATATACAATAGACAGATATCACTTGTAGATGAACTAGAGACTGTTTTTGTCTCCTTTAATTGCTAACAAAACCTATGCATGAGATTTTTAAATTCATTTGTCCCAACCTTACCTCAGTAACTTACTTTATGACCACATCCATGCAAATCAATAGAACACATTTGCTAATTCCAACACAAGTAGAACACATTATCAATATATGAGACATTATTATTAATTTTAATGCCCTACCAACTAGTGTTCTTTATCTATTACATGAATAGTTTTCTTACCTGTAAATCTGGGTTTTGACTTGAGAGACTTACAGAATCACTTTTTAACATCCTTAAGCTTATATAGTAAAGTATATTATTTAACTAGATTAAAAGGGATCATTAATATGAATGTAGGGTTTTTCTTGTAATTTAATTCTTTACAGTTTTCATAAGCTGAGTTAAAATCACATGATATTGTTTACCCAAGGCATAATTTTTTTAAATCCTAAAAATAATTGAACTTGGTAAATGGAAGGAAAACATAGCAATTCAGTTTCTAGAGTACTTTTTAAAATTCTACTTTTACATTTTTAAAAGTATGAAATACATTTCCCCTGTTGTTAACACACCAGAAATCTGTTTCAGTTTTTAAATTGTTGATGGTCTTTTACTAGTTAGAACATGATTTTTTTTTGTTTGTAAGCTTCTCACTTTTTAATATATCATATAAAAAGCAACCGTTAGCACTGGCCAGTGAGCAACACTTATATATGTACATGATAGAGGATAAAAGAATGCATATTAATTCAAAGAATGAAAGGAGTATTCCTAAGACAAATGATAACAAAATAATGAATTTATTAATGTGTGTTGAGAAATTCTCACCAAATTTTAGCTGATGTTAATTCTTGCCGTGCCAGCTGAGTACATTCGGGCTGATGTCCAGTGCAGAGTGAAAGCAATTTTTTATTGTTGTTAAGTAAAATATGACATTCTTTTATACCTTAATATTATAATAAATATTATATTAAATTGGGTTAGATAACTAGATATGTCTAAATTCCAGGTCTCTCCACCACCATTATATGTATGTATTGTATACTTTAACAAATAGCAACACATGTAGGTGGCAGATGTTCTGGCTTGATTTTTCTGGCTCTAATTATTCTACTGCATTGAAGTACATAGTGACAATAATTATTTGTAAGCTTTGCCTTTTACTCTTGCTATATTAGCCCATTTAAATATTTGATGCAGAAATTTAGAATTTTTTCTGAGTGCACACTTGAAACTAATCTCCCCTTCCTGCGCTGACTAGGCTAAGCACTTGGCAAAGTGCTGTCCCACAAGCTCTCCATTTTGAACATCAACCTTCCATTTCCCAGTTTTCCATCTAGACCATTAACATTAGTGCTTATTGTCATTAGGCCTGTGTGAAGTGGTCAGTATTCACTTCAGATTCGGATTTGGTTGAGTTGGGGGACAGTGATTTGATTCAGTGATTCGAATCACTGTCCCAAATTGATTTGGCTGAATCTGATTTGGAGATTTGCCCGCATCTGATTTGGAGATTTGCCCGCCACCAAATCGTCCGAATCTCTGAATCAAACAGGCCCCATCCCCCACCTGCTCTCCCAGCCCTGTCAGTGTCTGCCCCACCCAGCCCCAGCATCCCAGCTCTTTGGGGGGAAAAAAAAAAGCCCCGCACTCTCTAGCTCCTGCCATCCCTGCTGCTCCCCACTTCCCCACACTGCGTGGTGGGGGGGAGGTTCTGCCACAAGCCTACAGAAGCCCCAATGGCTGGTGAAGCAGTTGGTGAGTGGGGCCTTTTTTTTTTTTTTTTTAAAGAGCTGGGACACTGGGGCCTGGTGGGCAGCCATTGATGGGGCTGGGAGTGTGGGCAGGGGTTGGCAGGTGCTCAGGGGGTCTGGGGCAGCTGGCAGTGGATGGGTCCTGGCAGAGGTCCCCCCATGCTCTCCTCCCCACTCCTCCAGCCCCCCCCCGCCCCTTACTTACTGACATGGATTCCAGGTCCAGCTCCCTGCAGCAGCAAGTGGGGATTGCCCGAATCTCTAAATCATTCTGAAGTACTCCGAATCTTTTCCAAATCAATTCAGAAAGCTTCAAATCAATTCAGACTTTTTTATTGGCCTCCTGATTCGATTTGAATTCGGAGATTTGGCTGCCAAATTGGGCCAAATCTCCTCCAAATCGAATCAGCACCCAAAGCTTCACACAGCCCTAATTGTCATGTGTACTGAAGTTGCTAAGAATTGCCTGGGTCTGCTGCTTAATTTCCCATGGGTCACAAAACAGCCATCAGATGATAAATTTCAGGAACCTATACTGCGTTTGAACCTTTCTTCTGACTCTGTGTGCACGTGCTTTATCATCCATCTTCAGTTACAAAATCCAAACTTTTTTATTTAGCAAGGCCTCCATCTGATTGAGCATAGAGGATGCATGGTACTCAGGAAATGAGGCAGCTGGTCAATCTTATCTTCATTATCTTTCAATTAGCAGTATTTAATGCAGCCATCCAATTTCCTGATGGTCTTTGTGGGTGTTCCTCACCATAGAACTGAATGCACTGCAATTCAGTTATCTCTATGGTGACAAGAGAATTTTCTTGTGTCCATTTTACAGATGGGAAAACTGAGACAAAGACACTTGCCTGAGGTCATTTTGTCCACAGTGACAATGGCAGAGTCAGACATAGTACATAGGATCCCTTGATTTCAAACTCTGGGATCAGGAGCCTGACCTGATTTGGCTTTCTCTACTTCCACAGAAGAGGTGGATGAGTCACTGGGGCCATGTGCTGGTTCAGAGGAGAGTAATTTTGGGTGAGGGCCAGCTCATTCTTCTCTTCCCCATATGGAAGCATCTGTATGTTCACAGGTTCCTGGTGGAGTGTGTGCTCTTTTGGCAGCAATATTACTCCAGTTGTTTAGAATATTCACCTCCAGACACTATACTGGCAACTTGCCACAACCTTGATGGCAATGCAGACAACAAATGGCAACTATTTTCAAAAGTTTATAGTTTCATAGTTTCATAGTTGGTAGGGTTGGAAGGGACCTAGGCAGATCAGCTAGTCCGACCCCCTGCCATGGGCAGAAAAGGATGCTGGGGTCAAATGACCCCAGCTAGGTGGCTGTCTAGCCTCTTTTTGAAGACCCCTGGGGTAGGGGCAAGCACCACTTCCCTTGGAAGTTGGTTCCAGCTCCTAGCTATCCTGACAGTGAAGTAGTGCCTCCTTGTATCTCTCAGTCACACCTGAAAAGAATGTCATGGGGCAAAAAATCAAATTTTCAGGGTTTTTGCCATGACAAATTTCAAAAGCTGCTGCAAACAGTGAGGTGGTTAGAGCCTCTCAAAAAGAGACTGAAGGAATAATTTAAAAATGATGGTAGTTGCTCACTTAAATGTAGTCAAGAGGTGCTGCAAGTCCCCTCTATGTACTGTGCAAAGTAGTCAGAAAAAGTTGTTAATGATAATAATAATGATGATAATATCCTGAGTATTTCTATCTGTATAATGTTCAAAATATGTAAGAACTTCCTAAAATGGATTGTAGGGCAAAGGCTTTTTCTAACAAGAACCAATGACAGTAAAATTTAGGGTGAAGTTACATGTTACACTTAGACAATACCATGGGCACTTAAAACATGAATATCTGTATATTAAAGCTTGTTAACTTGTGCTAAATGGCCTCTGAGCATCTCAAAGTGAAGCCATTTCAGCAAGGGGTAACTTTGGCCACATTTCCCAGCTTGTGTTAGGGTAACTTCAGTCTGCTCTGCAGAGATAAAATAAGCAATTTACTGTTCTCCAGCATCCCAGGGTGCACTGCCTAGCCCTCCCCACTTCTTCTCCATGGATAAACTTTGCACCCTCCTGAACTCTACTGCTCGAAGGTAGAGTTGCCTGGGAGCAACCAGGGCAAGTTCCAGGAGGGGAGTTGCAGTGGCAGGAGCATGGAGCTGGAAAGAAGAGAGGCAGGGAAAATGGGGGCTGTGGCTTCCTTTTTCAGGCCCATGTGTTCCTGTTCTGGGATTGGAGAGAGAGGGCTTTGCTGTGGGGAGCTGTCCACCAGCCCCTGCCAGTTGATTCCCAGCTCCCTCCCCTCCTTCCTGACCCACTGCACCCCTGGTCTCCCACCCCCTGAGGATGCGCTGCTTCCAGCTATCCCACCTATCTAAAGCAGGGATAGAGCTCAGGTGTCATTGTCCTTAGCCATGGCCTTGATCTCCAGCCCTCTAGTGGCAAGTCAGAGTCGTGAAGACAAGAAACGTTATTAACCCTTAGGCTAGGTACAGACTGTCACAACCCAAAGGTGTGATATTTGTTTGTGTGCGCTTCGGCACTGCTGAATTATTTCCTGCCACTCGTAGCTTTCTTTGTAGGGTGCATTTCTAGCCGTATAAGAGGCTTGAGCGGTTTCCGCCCAAGTTGGAGGACTCCACAACTATCAGGAGGAGGAGAACTTCACGTCTCGTGAAGATTTCTAAGCGCTGCGGAGCCTATCGGACCCAGCGTGTATCTCAAGAAGGCTATAGGGGTCTGATCAACCTCTCGCCTCTCCCCATCACTGCCTGATCCCTCGACGTACCCTTCCCTGAGCGCAAAGTTCCACGGAGCCTAGCAAACTTCATGTGAGTGAATCCAGAGCTCTACCCGGGGTTCGAGTCCTGCAGTTTTTTCTTCCCGTCGCCGAAACCCCATTGTGACGTACTCCTGAGGTTTTTGTTCATCTCCCGTCGCCGAAACCCCATTGCGACGTATCCTTACGTTCTGCAGGTTCGAGTTTTTTGTTTTGTTTTGTAACCACAACTCAAGCAAGTTTTCCTGCCTGCACCGCGACCATCTTCGGTGTAAGGAAAATAATCTTAAATCAACCACTAAGCGTCCGTGCCTAATTCTAGCGTGCCGCCTGTCTTCCCCGACCCGGCGTGTCCGGGCTGCTGGCCACAGCCTGCCGCGTGGAAAAAGGGCCTCGGACTGCTCCCGGCCCGCACGCAGACATTACACATAAACCAGCTGAAGTGATCAGAAACTGGTTTAAATCTGTAACAGAACAGACATTCAGTGCACATAAACCAGTTTGAAAATGGCTGAAATAGGTTTGAGATAAACCTGGTTGAATGTCGTGTCAGACTTAACTGATTTTGGTCAAACCAGTTTATGCAATGTCTGTCCTAGATCCCTTCCTGGTTTAAGCTAAACCAGAGTCCCCCAGAATCCTAGCATGCTCTTTGGGCTGAGCTTTGTGCTCCACAGCAGAGCTGGCCCTGCCCCCCTGCTCCCTGGCTGGAGCTCCGGCAGAGACTTGCAGGCACAGGAGGGTATGCCTGGCTTCCCCCTGCCCAATCACCCCCTCACTACTTATGGCTCAAGCAGGGATCCCTCTCTCCTCTCTTCCATACCACAGACCATAGCCAGCATGTGGTATGCTAGCTAATGCTGAGAGGTGTCTCTGTAAGGCAGACAGGACAAAAGCAGACAGGACAGTGTCCGTTTAGGGCTTTTTTGAGCTAATAGGTAGCTAGTAACATCCCTCCATTCCTTCCTTGGAAAAAGTTGTTTAAGAGGAGCTTGAAATAAGGAAAGACATTTTTTTTGTTGATGGGCAGATAAATGCTTTGTAACTCCCTGCTGAGTAAGTAAATTCTATATAAATCCTTGCTGACTGAGGAGGGTGTGGGGGGGGGGAACCCCTCCCTAATCATAGCATGCTGCTGGGGCCTGGCATGGCTCCCGCAGCGCAGAACTATAGATGGGAAGGGAGGGCTACTGTAGCGCCCCCCCAGTTCTAGCCTGAGCCACCGCAGGTGTGTGCCTGCATTTCTTCAGTTCAGAGGGGATGTCTTTATGGTTACAAACCAGTTTAACCTAGCCAGCCTAGACTAACCTGCAGAGATTGAATCAATTCAGGCTCAGGCTTTTTGAATGTTTGTCCCTAGCCTTGATGTGTGATTGCTTATAAATTTTCTAACTTCAACACCACTTAACATTCCACAGATTTAGTGTGGTCTAAGTGTAACATATAACTTCACTCTTAGATGGAACATAACAAAAGGAGGCAAGAAATATGTTAATTTAGGGCCACCAAGTATTGTGAATATTTGGTGACTTCAGTACATGCTGTACTGTATAGGAAACAAGCTTTATTGTTTTCATTTCAGTCAGAGAAGGAATCTTTTAGGACGGGTGTGAATGAGGTGAAGATGGTGGCTTGGCAAATAGGTTTTAAGAGAGTATTGGTGAAAGTATTGGTGTCAGTCTGAGAAAGTTGCTAGAAGGACAACAATCAAGACAAAGTCTGTAGTTAGGGCTTTTGGCTGAGAGAAGTGGTTTTAGTCCCTGCTCCCAGACTGGGTATAAAATTTACTTTAGACAGTGATTGAGAAAATTAAGAAATAATTCTGATAGCAGGGACTAGAAAACAGATCTCCTTCTCAACAGAGGGCTCTAACAGCTAGGCCACAGAGTCAGAGTCCCTCTTGCAACATCTAAATTAAAGGTGTCTAAAATGGCATTCTGAGTCTTACCCATATTGCTTCCAAAATGATTAGAAGACATTCTAAGTGTGATGCAACCCGTTGCATCATTTGTCAGGTCTGTCTCACCTTCCCACACCACATGGAAAATGTCATATTCAGAAGAGAGACTCCCTGACATTTTCTGTAGATTAGAGAAAGGCATGTATGTTGAGAGCCCACAAGTTTTGGCTGTATTCTTTCACTAACTGCTATATAATTTTTTTCTGCACTTGTTATACTTAATCAAGGCGTTGTTCCTATTCTGTGGGAGAGGCATTATTTACTTACTGCAGAAGGTCAGTGCAGATCTAGCTGGAACAGAACCCTAAATCTTGCCCATTTAATCACACTACCTTTGAGAAAAAGCGTACTACACTGTTACTTGCCTGTGCTGTTATCAGACCGTTCCTGTTATTGAGAAGATAGCCCAGAAAACCTCATATACAGCTGCTTGGGGTCATTCCCAGGAGTTGTACAGCCCACTGGGAAAGTGCTGCTCCCTCCATTGCAGGTTGGTCTACATAGAGGTTGCCCCTTCCCCCTATTCATTTTAAAGCTGCAAAGAAAAAAAAACTCCATGCTGTGGACACTGGAGTCAAACCTTACTGTTGACACATGGGAAAAATATATATTATATATATATTTTATCTTGTAGAGCACATATTTGTATGCAGTATTTAATTCAGTATGGATTAACTCAGGGCTGTCCAACTGGTGGTTGGAAGGGTTAATATGCAGCCTGCAGGCTCCTTCTGATCACTGCTACTTCCCTGCATTCCTGCTGCTAT
>NW_005842978.1:482253-484629 GCF_000455745.1 Alligator sinensis | reverse complement strand
TGCTTCCCTGAGTCCCTCCTCTCTTCTCTGGATTCTGTTTGCTGCCCCTTTTCCTGGGGTTTTGGTGGCCTGGGGAGAGGTCTGTACAGTTTCTGCTTTGTGTGTGGCCAAGTAGAGGTCCCAGCTGCCTTCAGTGCCCGTACAGCAGAGGGAGGCAGATTGGTCTGCTCATGTATCCAGGGGAAGCTGGGCTGTCTATGCTGCTTGCGTAGCCAGGAGACGAGTGGACAGTTTGACAGATTTTGGAGGATATTAAAGTTTCAGAAGGTGGCAAGGTGCAGAAGGGAAGATTTTGTAATTCAGGCACCAGCAGAGCTGAGTTTAGTTAAATTTTTCTTTTGAATTTTTTTTCTTGCCACTATGTATCTTTGTAAATAAAGTCAGTGTCAAGGTACCTGTAGCTCTAGTGGAGATTTTAAAATTATTATTAAGATGTAAAATAATAACATCATATGCAGATTTTTATTACATGCAAATTAAATATACAAAACGTAACGTCTACAAACACTCTTCTAATTCTCTTCTCTGAGGAAACAGAGATCTATTTTAGCTGTTTGTATGAGGTAGTCCTGGAACTTGCCATTTGAAAATATTGTCATAAAATAGACATATATGCAACAAAATATTTAAGAAAGTGAGTAGTTTATAGTAGTACTTATAGTTAAACGTATGCATTGCCTATTTTGGGCTTTTTTATGCTTAGAAAACTGGGCTGATCATAAAAGTGTTTCTTCTGTATTTATCTCAAAAACACTGAATCAGAAAGTATGTGTGTCACTTGCTGCTTTGGTCCGGTACATTTGTTTGCATTCTTGTAAGTTAATTATGTAATACTGGTCATATCTATACTTTAGTGACATCCCTACTGGTATGCTCTTTTAACAAAATGTACAAAAGCTCTACTTTTACCTCTATATCTTCTTGGCCACAACCATTCTGACTAAATGAAACAAGCTTTACCAGTAAAGCTGAGATTGTGTCTATACCTGCATCTATATTACAAACTGTTGTTGTCATGGCAATTAGGGATCACACCTCCTCTCACCTCTGATCAAAATAAACACCTATTCACATACCCCATACCTCCAAATAAGAAGTGCAACTTGTTTTTGGGAAGGCAAAATGAAGAAGCGAGATTGTTCCAGAGTTCTGGCTGCATAGAGCAAGAATAAAGTTTAATCTTCAGCTCACTCACCCTCCTTTACATGCTCAGGGCAAAGCTACGGTCTTGATCCTTTCACAGCTGGATTGTCAGCAGCTCTTGCCTGTCAAAAGTTAAAATTGTAGCTCCAGCTGATTCTGCTGAGCACTGGACCCCAGTGGATCTGGGTGATCTAGGGTTTTGAAAAACACTAAGTGTGCAGAGCTGTGAAAGAGGAGGGGAGAGACCAGGAGCTGCTAACAGACCAAAGAATTACTGGTTAAGGGAAACCATTACTTTCTATTATTACTTGATTAGTAGAACATCAAGACCATTAAAAAGGGAAAGGGTTATTAACACCTGTGAAGTAAAAAGCAGTTAGCAGGAATCAGGTAAATTATAATGAACCCTGAAGTCAATTGACTCCATCACTACTGCCAGAGAAATGTTGCTGATGCTGCTGAGCATCAAACTAAGACAGGTATGACTGCACCACAGGACCCCACTTTGGATCTGTTATTAATAGCAAGTTAGGACTCAAAACACATCTCGGGGTTTACTGGGAGAGGAAATGACATCAGCCCAAGTACTAATTTACCTTTCTTGAAGATTAATTAATATACAGAGACAATTTGCATTTAACATTTATTAAGTACAAAAAATATGGCAAGTAATTTAATAAATTAGATGACAGTTGTGTGGGCCAGGTGCGATCTGGGCCCTTTTTGTGCTCTGCGCGAGCTGTGGCCAGCAGCCCAGGCATGCGGGGTCGGAGAGAATGGGCGGCACGCTAGAATTAGGCACAGACGCGTAATGGTTGATTATTTACTTACACCGAAGATGGTCGCAGTGCAGGCTGGAAAACTTGCTTGAGTTGCGGTTACAGATAGAAAAGATGAGAGGTGGACTAGAGTTCCTTCCAGTGAACACTCTTCTAGCCCGTCCGGTTGGAGGCTCTAAACCGCGAGCCCGTCGCGCCAACCGAAGAAAGTACTCGAACCAAAGAGCTCTGAATAGACTCACATGAAGTTTGCTAGGCTCCGTGGGTCCTTTTGTGTACAGGGAAGAGGGATACGTCGAGGATTGCGCTCGGTGACGGGGAGAGGCTAGAGGCTGATCAGACCTCTGTTGCCTGCTTGAAATGCGCTGGGTCCAATAGGCTCCGCAGCGCTTAGAGATCTTCACAAGACGTGAAGTCTCCTCCTCCTGGTGTTCGTGGAGTCCTCCAACTTGGG
>NW_005842978.1:462501-478855 GCF_000455745.1 Alligator sinensis | reverse complement strand
TGCAAAAAGAAATGCACCATGCAAAGAAAGCTACAAATTGGCGAGAAATTCTCCCTTGCACCGGGGTTCTCCTTTACAGCAGAAAACTCCACTGTGCAAAGAAGCTGCAATTTGGTGGGAAAATAATTTAGCAGTGCCGAAGCACACACAAACAAAAATCACACCCTTGGGTTGTGACAACAGTCATCTTTTGTCTGACTCTCTTGTCCTCAGGATGAATAAATCATCATAGTTCAATTAAAGTCAAATGGCATATGACCTACACCAACTGATCATAGAGTCCTTCAAATCATCACTCTGGTAAATTTTTTTTCTCTGCTTTTGAAACATTTCCTAACCCTTTTTGACCTAAAATCATGTTGAAACTGAATTGGGAAAAACAAGATGTTCTGATATCTTGTAAATCATCAGTCCTGGAAAAAAACTATACACTCTTAGAAAATCATGGCTCACATCATTCTATTGTTTAACTTTAACTTGTGAGTAGGACTTTTTCTTCTGCTGACACCCATTTGTGTTGTTCTTGTGTTTAAAGAGGATGGTAAAGATGTGGATCAGTCCTATCAGTTAATTAACATGCAGCATAGTAATGTAGACAACCTTACACTAACCCCCTGGTGGAAGAATATCCTTTGAAATGAAGGAGGAGTGCAGTAGTGAAACTTATTTCCATTCTGGGACCCTCTTTTTCCTACTTGAGACTTTTGTCCCCCTCATTGTAGACTAGAGCTGTGCAAAATTTTGCTGGGTGTTTTGTTTCAAAGCTGTTTTGACATGTTTCATCCTTGAAACAGCAAAATTGAAATGATACAAAAAGCTTCGAAACTACTTTGAAATGAAACAAGGGCACTTGAAACATTTCAAAAGTTTCAAAACGTTTCAAGTTTTGAAGCTCGGCTTACTTAGCTTCAGCTCTGGTCCCAGGTGGCAGTGGCAGCCTCCTCTCATCCAGCACATAGATCCAGGGGCCCGTACCCCCGGGAGGGCTGTGGAACTGTGCTGGACTCCTCCCGGGTGTGCAACCCCTGGATCTGTGTGCCAGATGAGAGGAGGTTGCCACTGCTGCCTGGGACTGGTGGCAGCAGCAATCTTCCCCAGTGCTGGGTACGGGCTGTGCCCAGTGTTGGTCCCAGGCAACAGTGGCAGCCTCCTCTCATCCAGTGTGCAGATCCAGGGGTCAGACCCCTGGGAGGTCTGTAGGGCTGTGCTGGACTCCTCCCAGGGATGTGGGCCTCCAGATCTGTATGCCGGATGACAGGAGGCTGTTGCCTCCTGTCATCCACTGCTGTCATGATTGAAGAACAGCAATCTTCCCTGCCAGCAGCAGCAACCTCCTCTCATCTGGCATGCAGATCAGGGGCCACACCCACAGGAGGGCTACGGAGCTCTGCTGGACTCCGCCCGGGGGTGCACGCCCCCAGATCTGCGCACAGGATGAGAGGAGGCTGCTGCTGCTGGCAAGTGTCATGAGTTTTGCTTTGGACAGTTGGTGGTGAAGTTTCCCAGAAACCTCTGCACCTATCTCCTTGGAACTTGGCAGGCTTCATGCCCTCAGAAGAGGCTACCATCCCTGCAATTTTCAGGCAAGAAATGACAAAATTTTAGGCATTTTTATGATTCCCCATTATAGCCTGTGGGTGAAATGGCGAAATGCACCGAAATAGTGAAACATTATCCTTTCGAAAAGGCGAAACAGAAATCGAAACAAAATGGTACTGTTTTGCACAGCCCTATTGTAGACCCTCTCTTGTTTTCTGGGAAGGGCAGGCTAGTTGGGAATCTGTGTGTGTAGAAAAAAGCAACAAGCAATTTATATTTTTTAGATGAATTTTACTTACTTCAGTGCAGTTACAATGAATTTTGCTGCCAAAAACAAAATCACTGGTTATTGTTCTTAAGAACCCAGACTCATATATGAAAGTCTTTTAAATAGAATTTCATTTGAAAAGAACAAAGTAAAAAATGTGACTAAACAGTGTCTGAGAAACAGTTACATTCTATAAATGTTAGTTGAAACCTGCAGCTTGCCAAAGTTGTTATTCCTAAAGCATGTCACATTTGCCAGTTCTCCATTGGCTTTGACAGAGGGTGAAGTCCTAATCTAAAAAAACTGGCAGGAGCAACAATGTCACTCTAAAAGGTCATTAACTGCTTGATCTGTTGTTTACGTTAGTATATTGATGTCATTGCCAAGCTTACTACTGCTAAAAACTTTCATGTCACCACATTTGAAAGACCATAGTTTTGAACTATATAAAATGTTAAATGTTAATAATAGAGTTAGAATGATGTTGTAGCCATCATGGTCCAGGAATTATGTGAGAGGCAAGGAGATTTTTGGGGTGATATCTTTTATCGGACCAACTGCATAGGTGGGATAAAGGTAGACAGACTTTCCAGTGCAAAGAGTTTTTGTTTTCGTCTGGTGATGAGGAAGGCACAGCCACAAAAAATCCTTACCTAATACAAAAATACTCTTCTCACAAATATTAATATTGCCATTTAATGGAACAATTAGCAAAGTTCCTTTTTATTATACTTGTCTTTTCCTTTAAAAGATCCAAACAGTCCAACATTGCTTTGATAAATATATGAACCAGATCATGAGTGCAGTTGGCAGTAAAGATAGGGAAGGAGACAGACAGGATAGAGTAGTAAAAGAACTGGTTGGAGTTATTTAGATAAGGTAAATGCATTCAAGTTCATAGATTCATAGACGTTAGGGTCGGAAGGGACCTCAATAGATCATCGAGTCCGACCCCCTGCATAGGCAGGAAAGAGGGCTGGGTTTAGATGACCCAAGCTAGATGCTTATCTAACCTCCTCTTGAAGACCCCCAGGGTAGGGGAGAGGACCACCTCCCTTGGGAGCCCATTCCAGACCTTGGCCACTCGAACTGTGAAGAAGTTCTTCCTAATGTCTAGTCTAAATCTGCTCTCTGCTAGCTTGTGGCCATTATTTCTTGTAACCCCCGGGGGCGCCTTGGTGACTAAAACCTCACCAATTCCCTTCTGTGCCCCTGTGATGAACTTTCACCAATTCCCTTCTGTGCCCCTGTGATGAACTTTCACCAATTCCCTTCTGTGCCCCCGTGATGAACTTAGTTGGCAGGTCTGGATAGAATGCTCTCTAGGGTACTAAAGGTTGAGGTATTGGCCATCCTCTTTGATCACTCATGGAGGTGGAATGAGGCCCAGATGATTGGATAAGAGCAAATACAGTGCCCATCTTTAAGAAAGGGAAGGAGGAGGACCTGGGGAATTATAAAATCGGTAAACCTGACCTTGATACCTGGAAAGATCATGAAGTGGGTCCTTAATGATTCTACATAAAGATCCAGGTTTTCTGCTTCCCTTGGAAAAGTGGAAAATAATGTGGATTTTCTTGTTTAACTGAGAAAATTGCAGATATCTCATTTTAACAGAGAAACATGCAGATTTTCCACTTTTGCAAAGAGCTCTCTGCAGGCTGGCAGAGTTCCAGCCTGCAAGGGGAAGTGGGGAGTAGAAGGAGGTGGTCAGGTAGGGGGCACCATGTGCACATGCACATATACGCATACACGTGGATGCCAGGCAGCCTGGAGAGCAGCTCCCCACAGGTAAGTCTAGTGGGAGGGGATTGAGGCCCACAAAGAGAGGGAGTTGGGCAGGGCTGGGGCTGGCACTGGGGCTGCTGCCAATACCCAGCTGGGATAGTACATGGGGCTTGGAGCCTGAGGCCATTCATGACTGCAGGGCTCCAGTGGGGAGTGGGATGGAGCTTCAGGCAGCTCATCTGCGGGGTGCGGGGAGATGGCTCCCCACTGCTGTGCCCATTCTGGGGAAGGTGGGGGAGGCACTTGCCCCCCAGATCTGTGCATGGGGGGTGGGGTTGGTCTTCCCACTGTGGGCTTGGGCTCCCTAACCCTGATCCCCTCCCCTGGGCAGGACCCAGCATGGCAGGGTAGAGTGGGGCCAGGCAGGGAAGATCATTGCTGCTGCAAGCCCTGCGCCACCCTGGCAAGGTACCCCCTCACCACTTAGCAGCACCGGGGGCAGTAGTGCAGAGTAGTACCCCTTGCTGCTTCTGGGTGGGCAGGGGGCACCTCACCAGGGTGGTGCAGAGCTTGCAGCAGCAACAAGCTTCCCCGCTTGGCCCTGCTCTGCCCTGCTGTGCTGGGTCCTGCCCACTGGGCCACAGAGGTCCCTGGAGGGAGGGCAGCAGGGTGGAGAGCCCGAACCCACAGCTGGCAGCGTCCCCCCATGGGCTTCCCTCTGGCCATTCTGCTTGTGGGGGAAGGGAAACCGGGCTCTGTACTTTGCTTCACTGCTACAGCCACCTTCTCCCATGGGCAACAGCCAGGGCTTAGGTGCTGCTGCGAGGGGCAGAGGGCTGCAGACCCAGGTCTCTGGCCCCATAGCTCTGGCAGCTGCTGGCCGGGGGGGGGGGGGGGGGGGGGGGGGTTGTGGATAGGGAATATGGGGCACCAGCAGGGCCAGGGGATGTGAGTGGTTAGTGAGGGGCACCAGCAGGGATTGGGGGCTGTGGCTTGTGACTAAGGGGCCTGGACCTGCATCCTGGTGTGCAAAGGGAGCAGGTGGAGCTCTGATTTTCCATGATAAAAAATTCAAAATCAAATACCAAAATTTATAGGTATTTAGAATGTATTTTATTATTGTGATTGAATCACTGGTAGGCTTCCAAATTGCTTTTAAATTGTAAATATATCAATAAAACATTGTGTTCAATTGATCATAGAATCATAGACAATTAGGGTTGGAAGGGGCCTCACAGGTCATCTAGTCCAGCCCCCTGCTCAAAGCAGGACCATCCCCAACTAGATCATCCAGCCCAAGCTTTATCTAACCAGGTTTTGAAAACCTTGAAGGATGGAGCTTCCACCACCTCTGTGGGCAACCTATTCCAGTGCTTTACAACCCTCCTAGTGAGAAAATTCTTACTAATATCTAACCTAACCTTCCCTTATATAGTGTCATTTTAATTGTAGATTTTGGGTTTTTTAATCAGAGAGCTTGCAATTTTTTATCATAGAATTTATGCTTTTTAAACAGAGAAAACTAGGATCCCTGGATCAGGAGCAGCCAACCAAAAGCAAATCATGCTTAACCAACCTGATTTCCTTTTGTGATATGGTGACAGGCTCAGTGGCCCAGGGGAGAGTAAATTTGTGGACCACACCAAATTGGGTGGAGATGCAGACATTCCAGAGGGTAGGTTTAGGATCTGGAATGCCCTGAATAGACTAGAGAAATAATCTGCAGTTAATTGGATGAGATTCAACAAAGACAAGTGCAGAGCCCTGCATTTGGGACAGAATAATTGCATACACAAATACAGGCTGAGGAGTGATGGACTAAACTGCAGTACTGCAGAGAAGGACCTGGGGATTACTGTGGACCATAAACTGCTCTTGTTGCAAAAAACCCCCAAACCAATAGCATCCTGGCTTGTACTAACAAGAGTGTCACTTGAAAATCAAGAGAAGAGATTATTTTACTCATTTTAGCACTGGTGAAGTCTCACCTGGAGTATGGTGTCCAATTTTGGGCCCACACTTCAAGAAGGATGTGTATAGATTGGAAAAACTGCAGTCTGTCTTTCCAATCTGGCCACACCCTTCTTTTGTTGTAGAGCAACAAAAATGTTTAGCAGGTTTGGGGTTTTTTGGGGGCAGGGTGGGAGGGTGTCAACATTTATGAAGAAATGCTAAAAGAACTAGGGTTATTTAGTCTTGAAAAGACAAGACTAAGGAGGGATTTTGATAACAGTCTGCAAATACCTGACAGATAATTACAGAGAGGATGGATATGGTTTTTATCTGTGGTCATAGTGGACAGGACTAGGAGCAATGGCCTGAAGCTGCAGCAGAAGAAATTTAGGTTGGAGATTAGGAAGAACTTTCTGATGACGAGGGTTGGAACAGGCTACCTGGAGAAATTACAGGGTCTCTATCCTTGGAAATTCTCAAGAGTAGGTTACACAGACATTTGGCTGTGACAGTTTATTCAGGGAGGATCTTGCCTTGAGCAGGGGGCTGGACTAGATGACCTTGTGAGATCCTTTCCAGCCCTGCTTTGCTATGATCCTATAATATTTATCTGCAAAAGAATATTGCAGATAGAAATGCTTAAAATCTCAGCAATATACATAGATTTATAAATACATTTAGAAACATGCCAGAGCTCTTTTAATGAAGGAACTGGGTAAACACAAGATAGAAAACACTTCTGTAAATAATGTATTAATTACAATTTATTAATTGAATTGTATTATTATGTATTAATTTAATTTATGACCTTAGTCTTATCAAGAAGTTTTGTGTGGGTGGAAAATGACTGCAGCATTTTCAGAGCTGAGCAAAAATGCTGTCTCTGTGCACAGCAGAGAGGCAGAATGCTCCAGGAAATTCTGTGAAAAGCTTGCTGAGCAGCCCTTACATTTAAAAATATTCCTTCTATTTGAAAGGACCAGTGGGTGCTTGTCCAAGTGCATGCTGCTAAAACAAATTAGAGGAGTGGGCCTAGTTCTGCTGGAATCCTAGTCAAGTCGCTGAAGGCCAATTGGGCATTCTAACTGGCCCCACAGCCATCTCCCATGTATTTCACTGGCCATGTCTACACAAGACCTTACTAACTTGTTAGTCCTGTGTGGTAATGTCGCATGGCATGAAGCATGATGCAATGCTACTGCGCAGTACTAACGAGCTACTGCGCAGTACTAACGAGCTGCTGAGCAGTCAGCATCACCAAAAAGCCATTTGTGGATGCTACTGTGCCATACCTCCAGTTACTGCACAGTCATTTAGTACTTTTGTATGCAAGTATGCAACTGTGCAGTCAGCATCTTGTGTGGACATGGCCATTGCCCTGCAGATATGCTGGAAACAGCTGACAGGGGAAAGGAAGCTGTCAGTGCCCAGTTTCTCCTGTACTTCATCCGCCAAGTGAACCATTTTATTCTTAACCTTTTTTTTCGTAATATTAATATATTTCTATTGTACATAACCCACTGTGTATTAATACAGATGGCTTTCAGGCATTATTAATGTAAGACAAAGAGAGAAAACTACTTGTGCGTATGATTCGTTATGTTGTCCCAAATAGGTTTTCGACTTTACAGCTCATTGAGAAAAACAAGGTGCCGAGCAGGTAGGGTCACAAGTTCCTGAAGAGGTTGGGCTGGAGAGAGGAGTATTCTCACCTGTGGTACTGCTGTAGTTTAGATGGATACATTTTCCTGTGATATTGGCTTAACAAGTTGAAAATTACTGTTGTGGGCAGCAGCAATAAGAAAGAATAGTAACTTTGATCTTGTTCAAACCACAAATACTAGCAGGTTGTTTGACCAGGCAATAAAAAGACTCAACACTTTTAAAGCACTGCTGTATTTTGTAGAATAGGTAGAACTGTAAACATATCCATCTTGGATATGCTAATATTTGGATTAAAATAAAAAAAAAAAAAACACATAAGAAAGTTAGGAGTCTAAGAGCAAAAGCAGCATAGAGATGCATCTCACAGAATAACAGAATTAGAGATCATATTACGGGTATGCAAAGCGGGCTGTACTTGATTCAGATTCAGCCTGAATTAGGGACAGTGGTTCAATTTGTTGATTTGGATCACTGTCCCCGATTTGATTTGGCTGAATCAGAATCCGAAGACTCGATGCTGATTCGGAGAATCAGCAATTCAGCCATAGACACAGCTTTACTTTTTTTTTTCTACATACCTTGGTGTACCAGTGTGGCTCGTGAATGCTGTGATTCTGGGGTGGATGGAGCATCCCACAGGAGTGCAGGGGAGGTGTGGCCCCCACGTGCTCGGCGGCAAACCCAGAAGTGAACTGGAAGTACTTCCACTCCACTTCCAAGTCTGCCGCCGAACATATGGGGGGGGGAGCCCTGCGCCTCCTGGACTCAGCGATTGGCCGCAGGGGGACCCTGAGTGCCCCCCCCGGACCCAGGAGGCACCAGTCACTGAGCTAGGGGGACATGGAAGGGGGCCCTCCCGCATGCTCGGCGACAGACCTGGAAATGGATCAGAAGTGCTTCTCCCAGGTCTGCTGCAGAGCATGCTGAGGAGCCCCCCATGCTTCTGTGGGACACTCCATGTGCCCCAGCATTGCAGCATTCACAGGCCGCCTGCTACCTAGAGGTATGTAGAAAAAAACATTTAAAGCTGTCTCTATGGCCGAATTGCCAAATATTTCCGAATCTCTTTGAATTGATTCGAAGGGTTTTGATTCAATTTGGAGAGATTAAAGGGTCTCCTGATTCAATTCAGATTCGGAGATTTGGCCACCAAATTCAGCTGAATCTCTGCCAAATCGAATCAGGGATCGAAGCTTCGCAGAGCCCTAATGCATATGCTTTATGAGTCCAAGTGCCATTTTCAGAAGTGACTCAGGCTGTGCTGAGTTCATAGGTGTGATGCAGATAAATTTTAAGCATATACATGTTTTGGAGGATTTTTCTGGGTTTTTTTCAGTGAGAAATTAACAATTCCTCTCCTGTAAATTGCTCAGCAGCCTTGTATGGACCTATGAAACTCAGTTTTATGCTGATTTGTAAATTGTAATTCTTGTAATGAACATTTTCTGGATGGAAAATTGGCCACTGGGATGTCAAAAAATGATAGGGTTCCATTAACACTTGTCAACTGAGATTATTTAAAAGATTTTGTAGACCTTAGGGCTTGAAGGGACCTTGGAAGAGCATTGAGTCCAGCCACCTGCCCCAGGGGCAGGAAGTCAGCAGGGATCATAGGATCCCAACAAGATAAACATCCAAATTTCTCTTGAAGGCATTCAAAGTAGGTGTTTGAAGCACCTCTGGTGGCTGTCTATTCCAGACCTTGGGGGCTCAGACGGTAAAGAAGTTCTTTATGTCCAGCCTGAAATGGTCCTGGAGGAGTTTGTGACCGTTTGACCTTGTCATCCCTTGGGGCGCTCTGGCGAATAGACTTTCCCCCAGTTTCTGGTGAGCGGCCCTTGTAAGCTTATAGGCAGCCACCAGATCATCTCTGAGCCTGCGCTTTTCCAAGCTGAAGAGTCCCAGGGCTCTCAGCCTCTCTTCATAAGGTCTCTGTTTTCCTGACCTCTGATCATGCACGTGGCTCTCCTTTGGACTTTCTCAAGCTTCTCCACATGCTTTTTGAATTGTGGAGCCAAAAACTGGACATAGTATTCCAGTTGCGGCCTCACCAAGGCTGAGTAGAACGGGAGAATGATGTCATGGGATTTGCTTGAGAAGCATCTATGGGTGCAAGCCAGCGTTTTGCTCACTTTACTAGCCACAGCATCACATTGATGGCTCATGTTCATCTTGTGGTCAATCATGACCCCCAATTCCCTTTCGTCCATAGTGCTAGCCAGCGTAACACTGCTGAGCCTATAAGCGTGCTGCAGGTTTTTCTTCCCAAGGTGGAGAACCTTGCATTTTTCAGTGTTAAACACCATGAGGTTCTCATTCACCCATTTCCTGAGCCCATCAAGGTCAGCTTGAATTGCCTTCCTGTCCTCAGGTGTGGACACTTTACCCTAAAGTTTGGTGTCGCCGGCGAACTTGGCCAGTCCACTTCTGATACCAATGTCCACATCATTAATGAAGATGTTGATTAGCGTTGGCCCAAGGATAGAGCCTTGAGGGACCCCACTGGTCACAGCACACCACAACGATTGACTTGATGATTGATAGTAGAGGGAAGCAAGGAAGAGGAACATAGGAACTACCTCACTGGTTCTATACCTCCTGGAAGTCCCCTGCTGATGTGGTCATTTTATGGCTGGATACACTGGATTTAGGGCCACATTGTCCAACTGGTGTGGTGCACAGCACAGCACCCAATCTTGGCCCATGAATAGGTTATAGTTTTCTTTTATTTTTGACTGGCTAGTAAGCTGAAATAAAATTTAAATTCTGTGCAAGTTTTTTTTCCTCCCATTTTCCAATAATTTAAAGCAGTTGAAAGGAATTTCCTTAGATTTCAAAATATCGACCTCTGGCTAAGACCAGTTATGGGGAAATGTAGTCTCAAAGATACACTTTTAGACAGTTATGAGCATATGAAAACAGGCGGGTTGAGATGAAATCCCTGTGCAACACTTACTTTAGCTTTCACTACCATGAAGGTTATAATTATGGCAGTTGTTCACTGTGACAGTACGAAAGTGTCTGAGCAACATGCTTATTTATAAATTTGACTAAATGAAATAATTACATAGCTCACAGTAAGCAACACTGCTTCCTTTGAACCTTCCTGTGTTGTGCTGAATTCCTTTGAAACCAAGAATACATTGAAAGTTAGTATTAAGTAGTATTTTTATCATTAAGATTCAAATTTAATTAAGCCACTCCAGGAGTACTCCCCACAATCTCCCTTGAGATGATGGCACCACCTGGCATTTGAGAGCATTGCCTAGAGATGATCCTGGACAGCTTGCCTCACCATTGCTTTTCTGGGTGTAATGTGTGTAAGTAGAATTACATGGGTGGGGCATGTTTTCGGACGCTGCTGACTCAGTGTAGACATTAGGGGTGTGTGAAACGGGCCATATTCGATTTGGATTCAGATTTGGCCGGAATTGGGGACAGTGATTCGATTAGTTGATTCAGATCACTGTCCCAATTCTATTCGGCCGAATCCAAATCTGAAGGTTCAATGCTGATTCAGAGAATCAGTGACTTGGCCATAAATACAGCTTTAAATGTTTTTTCTACATACCTCAAAGTACCAGGTGTGGCTCGTGAATGCTGCGATACTGGGGTAGATGGAGCATCCCACAGGAGCACAGAGGGGGGTGGGTCCCCCCACACGCTTGGCAGTGAATCTGGAAGTGGACTGGAATCTGATTGGCTATGGAGGGACCCTGGGTACCCCCCAGACCCAAGTGGCACCAGTTGCTGAGCCGAGCATATGTGGGGGTGGGGGCAGCACGCTCCCCTGGTGGATCCAGGGAAGTGCTTCTGGTCCACTTCCGGGTCTGCTGCCGAGTGCACTGGGGACACCCCCCTGCCCCCCCTCCCCTGCTGCTGTGGGATGCTCCATTTGCCCCACCATCACAGCATTCACGAGCCACCTGGTAACTTGTGGTATGTAGAAAAAACATTTAAAGCTGTGTCTTATATCCGAGTCGTTGAATCTTTCCAAATCTCTCTGAATCGATTTGGAGGGTTCTGATTTGATTTGGAGGGATTAAAGGGTCTCCTGATTTGATTCGGATTTGGAGATTCAGCCACCAAATTGGGCCGAATCTCCACCAAATCAAATCAGTGACCAAAGCTTTGCACAGCCCTAGTGGACATATCTTATGTTAGGTGGTATTTTTGTGGATTGCTAACTTGGATTTAAGAGTTCAAATTCTACTCAAGTTGCAGTGGATGTGTGGATCTGTGTCCTTCTCATGGACTTGTCTGGGGATGAAGAAGGTCTGGGTACTAAATAAAGTTATTGTCTGTAAAACCTTTGCCTTATTTATTTCAAAAGCTGGAAGCTGTGTAGTGAATAAGTGAAAAACTATAGGAAGAGATAAGATGATATTGTGATTAAAGGTGAATGCTATTCATGTTTGATTCTCTGGCTGCCACAGAGTTCAGATATGATTTTGGGCAAATTAGATACACAGCATTTTCAGAGATGGCTACTGTGTGTTCTTCCTTTTCTATATGCTGCACTTGAGTTATCAGGGGTAACTCTGTTCTCTATAAAGGAGGATATAAGATTTACAAACTGAAACAAATACAAGATGTGCTTTGAACATTCAAATTGTACTACAGTGCTGTAGTAGGATTGGAGTGTTGTTGTAGCTGTAATGGTCCAGGAAATCTGTGAGAGGTAAGGATTTTTTTGGTGAGCTGTTGGACAAGTACTTCAGCATCCAGTGCCCTTCCTCAGTTCTAAGAAAAACCTGGGACCTGAGGACGGATATTTGATACTTAAAAGCTTGTCCAAGAGCTCTTCCAAACTACTTAGCTGGTCCAATAAAAGATACGACAGAAAAATCTTCTCTGTCCAATAAAATGCTAAGCACTCTGGAAAGTCAGGCTCTGGGCTTCTGAAATTTGGTCCGCCAATTACTTGGGACTTTTGACAATTTTGGCTTTAAGCTGTCTGCCTCAGCGCATATGTAAAATGGGGATAATTGACCGGTGTAATTTGATTTCTGAGGCATGCAGTTAAAAAAAAAAAAAAGAATAATTGATTATTATAAAGAACTAATATGCTACAATGAGACCACCATAGAAAAACACTTAAGGAAATAAATAATTCTGTATTCTGTGCAGTATTTAGATGATGTGTGGTAAATAATGTATGAGTTCACTCATTGATAAGGATCAAAAGAAATATTGAATCGCTCCCAGTAGTGGATATGATATAATTTGTGTACTGAAAAAAATAGCACGTAATCATATGGTAAAAGACTGTATCATAAAACGTTTGTACATTAGGGGCTACATTAATGTTTTGTGGGCAACCTTAAATACCATATTTTACTAATTTTTGGGTGCTTAATTTTATAATCCTATCCTGTAATATGTTGCAATCATAGCTATAATGTTATATTTCTCTTAACATGGTGTGTGTATATGTTTCTGTGTGTCCATGAGTTTACACATGTAAAATTGTATTATGTATTATTTATTTTATTCCCACCCCATTTTTCTTTTCAATTGTAACAGGACTTCACAGATCATACCCCAGGTTAATTTGCTTATGCAATAGCATCCTGATCTTTTTTATATGATCATCATTTTGCTGCTGATTTTCTCAGTTGTACTTGAGAAATATAAAGCCACCTTTGAAAAATGTTGTTGTTGTCATTATTATTATTATTATTTGAAATTCAAAGGAGCTTCGTTTTCAGTCTTGCTGCTTCTGCTATTAGTCTTTAAGGAAATACGTACCCTCATATGAACAGGCTTGACAAAATAGCATGTAACCAAATTCAGGACAAGAACTGTTATTTAAATATACCAAATTGCTCCTTTTATGGCAACTACTAAAGGGGAGGATCAATAATTAATGCTCCAATTACTAGTTTACAGAGGCTTTTATTGAGGTGTCAAAGTGATGAAAAACTCATTGGCGCAGAGTTTACTGAATCAGCAGATGAACTGTGTTATTTACAGGCAGTGTGCGGGACAAGTGTACTGTCAAGTATAGATGATGCTTTGCATTTACCACTGTGATGGGCTTCCTGCTTCTCATGCCATGCCATTTTAACAGAGAAGTGAGCTTGTTTTATGGCTGCTCCTGTTTCAAAACCACATTTTTAGGAACTGACATCTCATGTTAATTAGACGTTATCCTTGCTTAAGCATTTAGGAACACTATGGTTAGTATTCTATAGTATTAGTATAGTTAGTGTTCTAGGCTATTGTTAGTGTAATGTTAGACAGCCTGAAGGAAAATATAGGAAAGAGGGGTTTGATTTCTATTTGAATGCTGCATTTTATCCATTCTGAATTGCTTCCCCTTGTCCAGATGATATATATTGTTGTGTGTATCTCCATCCTCCTGGTTAGGTAGAATTTTAAGTTTACCTATGGCTTCCTATAAAATGCAAATTATAAGCAGGAAATTAAGTAAACATAAATCCTAGGCAGGAAATTGCTAGTCAGTATACTTTAACCATTAAAATTTTACAGGATATGTTATTTCTGTTTGTATTTCTGTAATAAAATTATTTATATTTTCCGTCACTAAGCAACACAGAGTAAATATGGAGTTCTTTCTTGCAGCCACTACTTGGGGATTACTCTTTAAATTTATCGGAAATACTATGCATAATTCTATAGACTTGGGCCCTTTGCCAGTTTATTGATTTCTGTGCTCAGGACCTGACTTCATGCCAGTATAATTATGTAAAGGGCTAAGAGAATAGGACCTTTTCTAATCACCATGCAACAATTAACAAGCAATCCACCAATGGCTGCAATGAGCTGGAAGACAACAAGGCTACGTGTTAGTGTTTTCTATTAGAAATTGTGCAGACTTTCACTTCTGAAAATGGTTCAGATACATACTACTTAATCCGTTGTCCAAATATACAGCTAACATTTTTATTGTTTTAATTTGCTATAAATGCATATTTTTAATTTGCTCATTGGTTACTGTAGGGAGCTAAGTCATGTGATCCACGCTTCTCCATATAGTTGCAAAAGATCATCGAGCTTGGTGGGGAAAAGGGGGAACCAAGTTTGATCCATGAAACAGCTAGCAGATCTTTAGTCATGGTGGATAGACAGCCATTATGTTAGAGATGGGAATTGATTTTGGATGATGTGCCCACTATAGGAGTTATCATCATGTTAGCACTGTCTCCTTTCATTAGAATGATCTCTGTAAGTCTTCAGGGATAAAAATACAGGAAGCGTTTCTGAATTAATGTTTTTGTAATACAGACTCCAAGTATTGATTCAAAGCAAACTTTTCTTCTGCTTGTGATAGTAGCCCTGCTGTCACCTTTTAATCCTTGCTCAGAGTTGATCATTTTGTCATTACAATTAATACGAAGTTATCAACAATATACCTCAAAGCCAGCTTTAAAATGTTTTTGTTTGTGCCCTTGATAACATCTTATAAAGGAGACAAATCCATTCCCTTACCCAATGTACTGATTCTCTCCTGTCTGCAGCCTGAAGCTTTTAAGTCTTATTTACAATAGGGATATTCTGGTTCCACATGATTTAGGTTATTTTTGTAATTAATTAGTGTTGATTTTAAATTAATAACAATTTGAAGTATATAAACAGCTAGTGTGGGAGGTTACTTTACATCTGGGAAGTATTCTCCAGAATTGTTAATTTTGAAAGGAGGGGGGGAAGAGAGAGAGAGAGAGAGAGTGTGTGTGTGTGTGTGTGTGTAACATAAGCCCTGTGTTTATTAATTTATTTTGCTTCATTTATTTATTGCTTTTTTGCTTTAAAAGTTTATACTTCACTAATTGAAGAAAATATTAATAAGACCTAACTACGGATGTACAAGACAGTTTATAACTAGATGAATGTTCAGTTCTATTAGACTTGAACTGGCATAAATGAAGAAATAACAAAAGCTCTGAATATCAAAGATATATATATATATATATATATAAAAAATAAAAGGGCTTAGTCTGTCTCTCTGTCTATAATGCTCTTGGAGCACTCTGATTGGCTGTCTCAGAAGCCAATCACAATGCTTACTGAAACAACCAATCAGAGTGTTCCACGCAGACAGACACACACAGCAGAGCATTGCCATGACAGCGGGGATGGAGGGTATGCAGCAGGGAGGTGAGGCCAGAACTGCTGGCCTCCTTCCTCTCCCCTGGTCCTGCTCTTTGGAAGTGGTGGTGGCAGCACAGTGCTAGCCTCTCTCCCCTCCCCACCTCCATCATCTAGCGAATTGCCCATCAAAAGTGATGGCAGGGACAGAGGGAATGGAGCTGCGGGAGGGGGAGGCCAGTGCGATGCTGCCACCACCCCTCTCCGCCACCACCTCCAAGGAGCAGGCGGGGGGGTGGCAAGTCCACCACTTGGAGGTGGCAGCACCGCAGAGTGGTGGTGGAGGGGACTTGGGATTGCCAAAGGATGGCAATCCCAAAATGGATCAAAGGGGGCAAGGTGCTCAAAAGCCTCCATGACTTGCCAAAAGCATCCAAGAATGTCTCAAAGCTAAGAAGGAGGCATACATCCAATGGAAGGGAGGGGCCATCACCAGGGAGGACTATACCTCCATTGCTTGGGATTGTAAGGGGGCTGTTAGGAAGGCCAAGGCAGAGATGGAACTGGGACTAGCAACCTGGATCAAGGATAACAATAAATCCTGTTTTAAATACATAGGGGGTAAAAAGAAGGTTCCGGGTAATGTGGGGCCTCTGCAGGACACACTTGGAAATCTGGTGGTCTCACCAGACAACAAAGCTAACATATTTAACAGTTTCTTTGCCTCCATTTTTCTGAGCAGGGATCAGGTCATTCCCCCACCAGGATCCCTGATGGTCCCAGGGGAGGTGCAGCCAGGCCCAGGGTCAGAGAGGACCTAGTTAGGGAACTGGATGTGTTCAAATCATCAGGTTCGGATGATCTTCACTGCAGAGTACTGAGGGAATTAGCAGAGGTCATTGTGGGACCCCTGGCACAGCTTTATAAGCACTCATGCTCTGGCAAGGTGCCAGAGGACTGGAAAAGGGCCAGTGTGGTCCCCATTTTCAAAAAAGGGAGGAAGGAGGACCCAGGGAACTATAGGCCAGTTAGTCTTACCTCGATCCTGGATAAGCTTTTTAAGAGAATTATCCTGGTGCATGTCCACGAGGGGCCAGCAGGGGAGGTTATGCTTAGGAGTAACCAACATGGGTTTATTAGAGGCAGGTG
>NW_005842978.1:454635-461825 GCF_000455745.1 Alligator sinensis | reverse complement strand
GGACAACATGGAGAGGGTCCAGAGGAGGGCCACTCGCATGATCAGGGGGCAGCAGGGCAGACCCTACGAGGAGAGGCTACGAGACCTTAACCTGTTCAGCCTCCACAAGAGAAGGTTGAGAGGGGATCTGGTGGCCGTCTATAAACTGGCCAAGGGAGACCACCAGGCAATGGGAGAGCCCCTGTTCCCCCAAGCACTACTGGGAGTAACAAGGAATAATGGCCATAAGTTGACAGAGAGTAGATTCAGGCTAGATATCAGGAGTCACAATTTCACAGTCAGGGCAGCTAGGATCTGGAACCAACTTCCAAGGGAAGTGGTGCTCACTTCTACCCTGGGGGTCTTCAAAAGGAAGCTAGATAGACACCTTGGCGGGGTCGTTTGACCCCAGCATTCTTTCCTGCCTATGGCAGGGGGATGGACTTGATGATCTGCTCAGGTCCCTTCCGACCCTACTAACTATGAAACTATGATGGAGGGGAAGGCGGGGTAAGCTTTTCCCCACCCCAGGAGTCAGTGGCGGTGCGGGCTGGTGAGTGGTGGTGCTCGATCCCTGCCCACGTCCCCTTCCCATGTCATTCTTGACAGGCAGTTCACTAGTATGTTACATCACGGCTTCTGTTAGCTTCTCCAATTACGTTGTTTTGGACAAGGCTCATTGTGGCAAAGTGGGGCTCCCCGCCTAGCCACAGTGCTAGGTTCCCCACTTGTCTTTGGGCACACCACCCACCTAACTCTCCTGCCATTTCTTGTTCTTAATTAAGATGTTAATTAAGGCAGGACGCTGACCATTTGTTCCCCATTGCCAGGGGGCGCTATCTGCGGCTCCATACCTGCCCTACACTACAGCCCATGCCTCCAGATGGCCAGCAGATGGCATCCATCTGTTAATCTCACCAGCCCCACACTGGGCCCCAGAATCCTCCAGTCATCCCTCTAAGATCCTGCCATTCAGGCGGCCTACCCCACCTTCATTCAGGCTGTCTAGCTCCGTGAAACCATTTCCCCTCTCGGGTGTGGTCCCCCCAGGACCTTTGGCCACACAGGCCCTGGCCTCACCTCCAAGGCCAGTCAGAACCCCAGGCCTCCAACTCTGGGCATCCCTCGCAGTGGGCCCCTGGCCCTTTTGACCGTTCCGGTCCTGGCCCCAGCATTGACCTGTCGAGGGAATTCTACCTCAGTCCTCTGAGCCTCCAGCCCCACTCTCTCTCTGGGGTCTGCCTTCTGGCCCCTACTAGGCATTACCCTCCCGATGGTGGGAGCTGAGGTAACTTACACCATGACTGGTGTTCCAGGGTCTCACAGGGACTCTCACTCCCCCCCCAGAGCAGCAAGTCATTGTGCTCACTAAAGGTCTTGCCTTTGACCCACACTCGGCCTGCCAGTAGTGGAGGACTTACTGGGGTCAGGACTTGCCCCTCGCTCTTAGGCTGAGCCCCCTTTACTCAGCCTCTGGCCCAAACTTCAGCTTCAGGCATTTAGAGGCATACCTTGGCCTACTTCCCTCACTTGGAGCTCCACACTGCCCCCTTCACTCAGGGCTACTCATCTCTGCCCCACTTCACTCGGGGCCATGGGGCTTCACTCCCCAGTGGGCTCAGGTGGCCATAGCTATCCCTGGCCCCAACTACCTTTCCTCAGGGTCTTACACCCCACACAGGGCTCAGGTGGTCGCAGCCGTGCCTGGCCCCCTACTACCTCTGGTGTTACCAGACCCATCCAAAGGTGAGGGCTAGGGTTAAGGCGCCCCTTCTCACATTTCACCAGGGTGATCACTGGCCTGGCATTTCCTTGGGGCTCCCGCGCCACTGAGAGCCCCATGAAGCCACCCACTCCTGGCAGGGTGCAGTTTTAGGTCATGCCCAGGACCAGGAGCCTCCTAAACCATCCCCTACAGATCCTCCCCTACCTCCAGGAATGTTCCATGAAGTGTTGCAGCTAAGCAATGTTGCTGCCTCCCCTGCCAGCACCAAAATACTCTGCTTATATAGGCAGCCTTGAATCTAAAATGGCTACCACAATCAGGTACCTGCTAGCTGCTTGGCTTAGGTCTTAAAGTGGCAGGCACCAACAGTGCCCTGCCATACACCTTCCCCCTTAAAATGGTACCTGGGGGAGGTTTCCCCTGCTGCTCCTCCAAAGCAGACTCCCCTTGGAGCTTGTGAGAGCCCTCAAGTGGCGAGCACCCCCAAAGGTGCTCCACCACACTCATCTACATGAGACATTTACTGTAAAGTTGACTAATTAGCTCTGCAGTAAAACATCACCATCTACATGAACGGTGCTATTAGGCTGGAGTAAACTAATTGACTACGCCACAGGATAGTACTGCCAGAAACAAGTGTTAGCCTGTGGCAGAGTACTTTACTCTACCTCAGTACTCATGTAGACAGGGACCAGGCTGGCTGGGCACAAGGGTGCTACAGAGTGGGGTCTGTCTGCTGGCTAGCCCCACATCAGAGCACCCTCATGCCTAGCTAGCCCCTCCGCAGCATGCTGAGCCAGGAAGAGCAGTCCCAGGCTGGCAGGCTGACCCACTGGGCCCCCTACCAGCTGGTGCTGCATCACCCCATCTCAACGTGCTGCAGTCCTAGGTACACATGAAGGCGCTGCACCCAGGAGCAATACACTCCAATGTGAACTGTGCCAGAGTTTATTCAGCTGCCTTAATATCACGCATAGATGTGTTGAGTGAACAGAACAAAAGATTAGCTTGCTGCTGTTGCTTTCTTAATTTTTTTTTTTATTTTAAGTTTTTATAAAGCTAATTCTTTCTTCCTTGGACTAGTGCAACCTCTCACAGCAGGGATAGAAAATTGATAATACATCTGAAAAATCTAAAAGGAAACAAATACTATAGGATGAATAAGGTTAATTCTGAGGCTCTTATAGCAGTTCTAAAAATCCATTGTTAGTCTTCACCACAATCAGTGCACAATGCTCCTGTGCAGTCATAGAACCTGAGAGACAAGTATGCTTTTGTAGCATATAGCAAGAGTAACACTTGGGAGCATTATTCTCAGTATTCCTTTTTTAACAGCTTTTTTTTTTTTGCTGATTGATAAAGAAATCAAGCTGGCCAGAGCACAACTGGTGAATCCAAGTATAAAAGACTCATTATTAAAATGATTTTATCTTTGAATTTCCATATGTGCTTATCACAGTTTTCTGGACATATGTAGAACTCTAAATAATACAAACTTTAAAGCCTTGTAAATCTACATGTAGGTATGATTCTCTGTCCTTCACATAAATGTTTAAGCAAATGGAGGCAAGGGTTTTTGGGGTGATATATTTTATTTGACCAACTGCATGGTTGGGATAAAGTTAGACAAACTTTCAAATGCAGGGCATTCATCATCAGATCTGAGGAGGGAAGCAAGCAGAGGAACTGTTAAGAACAGTACGTAGATCTGTGAATTTGGAGGGAGGAGAAATTCCCAGGGGTAGCAGACAAACAATTACCTGCAGAAAAGAAGCTTGATACTGGAAGATTAAGACCTATGGAATGAAAAGGTTATCATCACCTGTATTGTGAAGGAAGAGTTTCATAAATCAAGTAGATTATAGTGTGTCATAAAAATCAATATCGCTGTTCAGTCCATGGTTTCTAGTGACTAGCAAGTTCATATTTTTGTTCTCAAGCTTACCTTTTAAAGGTGTTTGGTAGATTTCTCTTGAGCTCAACGTTAGTGAGGTCAGAAAAGGAGTGGTTGTTCTATGAAAAATGTGCTTCTACTGACATGTGTGTGTGTCTGTCCTTTATATTTTTTCTGTGAAAGTTCATTCTGGCATGTAGTTGCTGCTTAGTTTCACCCACACAATTACCATGAGAGAATTTGGTTAATTTGATCAGTCATAGCACATTTTGGGGATGGCATGTATAAGAGCCATGGATTCTGATGGTATCTCAGTAGATTGGAAAGCTGCTCTGAAGCTAACAGGATGGAGTTCAATGCTGGCAAATACAAGATGCTACACCTTGGGAAGAATAACAAAAAAACAAATACAAAATGGGTTATACCTGGCTGGGTGGAAGCATTATGGAAAAGGATCTGGGAGTCTAGGCAGATCACAAACACAACATGAGCCTGCACTATGATGCAGTTGTAAAAAAGGCAAATGAGGTTTTGGGATACATCAATAGAAGCATTAGATGTAACAGATGGGAGGTGATAGTGTCTCTCTACTTGGTACAGGTTAGGCCTCATCTGGAGTACATGGAGAAGTTAGAGAGGGTCCAGAGGTAAGTGATAAAGATGATAAAGTGTTTGGAAAGCAAGTAATACAAGGAAAGGCTGAAAGACATTCAGCTTTTGGAAAATGTACTTAAGGGGATATGATAGCAGTCTTTGGATACTTCAGATTTTTGTGGAGCAGATCCTCAAGGAATCCATTTCTGAGCACTTCGAGGAGAAAAAGGTGATTAGGAACAGTTAGCAGGAATTCACCAAGGGCAAGTAATACCTGACTAACCTGATTTCTTTCTATGATGAGATGACTAGCTCAGTGGTTGTGGGGTGTGAATGAGGTATACTTTGATTTTAGCAAGGCTTTTGGTATGGTTTTCCACAACATTCTCGCAGTCAAGCTAAGAAAGTACAGGCTGGATGAATGGATTATAAGGTGGATAGAAAACTGGCTGGAGCATTGGTCTCAGAGGGTAGTAATCAAAGGCTCAATGTCTAGTTGGCATGTGGTATCAAGGGGAGTGCTCCAGGGGTCAGTCCTGGGGCTGGTTTTATGCAATAACTTCATCAATGACCTGGAAGATGGCATAGAGTGCACCTCAGCAAATCTGCAGATGACACCAAGCTGGGGGGAGTAGTAGATACACTGAAGGCTAGGGGTAGAATTCAGAGTGATCCAGACAAATTGGAGGATTGGGCCAAAAGAAATCTTATGGGGTTCAATAAGGACAAGTGCAAAGTCCTGCTCTTAGGACAGAACAATTCCATGCACCAGTACATACTGGGGGCTGACTGGCTGGGCAGCAGCTCTGCAGAAAAGGACCTGGGGGTTACAGTGGGACAATACACTGAATTTGTGCAAACAGTGTGCCCTTGTTGCCAAGAAGGCTAATGGCATACTGGGCTGCATTGGTGGGAGTGTTGCCAGCAGGTCAAGGGAAATGATTATTCCCCTCTGTTTAACACTGGTGAGGCCACATCTGGAGTACTGTGTCCAGTTTTGGGTCCCCCACTACAGAAAGGATGGCAATGAAAATGGTGAGGGTGCTGGGGCATATGACTTACGAGGAGAGGCTGAGAGAACTGGGCTTATTTAGTCGAGAGAAGAAAACACTGGGTGTGTCTACACATGACGCTACATCGCTGTAGCAATGTGCTATGCTAATGTAGCATCTGCAGGCAAAAACCATGATGCCACTGCTACGTTACCATGGCAATACTCTCCCTTGCTATAGTGCATTGCTATAGGTTCCTGTCTAGAGGGTCTTGCCCCTCCAGTCAGAGTCTGACTGATAACCACATTTGGGGTCAGGAAAGCATTTTACCCCCTGGTCAGGTTGGTATGGACTATAGGGGTTTTTGCCTTCCTCTGTAGTGGAAGGCAGGTTCCTCTTCCTGGGATTTCTTGCACATATGTTAACAACCTCTTACAGAAGCAAGACATTGGTCATCATGGTCCCTGTGCTTTACCTGTGGCAAGCTAGGATGCTATGTCTCATATTATGTCAGGGTTGACTATGTAGTTTTAGTAAGAGGTTAGATTAAGGATTTGTATGGGATGGTTTGGATAAGGGTGATCCTTCCTGAGGGCAGGGGTTGGACTAGATGACCTCCGGTGCCTTCTAGCCATGCTTCTCTGTGATTCTGTGATTCATTGTGCAGGGGGTGTTGATTGCAGTGGCACTGGAAATGTGTTGACAGGGTGTGTATCTATTGTTAAAAAAACAGTTGTGTCCCATTTATTGCCTGTTCTGAGTAGTGGAGAGTTTATTTTGCCCAACTCATTATCAGAATCAAACTACCCATTGCTTAGCAGACATCAAATGGGATCTTGTTGTGAAGTGAGTCCTTTTTAGCTCTCAAACTAACTAGTTTCCATGTAGTTGACATCCGAGAAGTTATTAAATTATTTTAGGGGTCATTGTGTTGCCGGTGAGGGAAATGCTAAAATGAGTATTGGATAGTGTCACAGTATCTTGACCAGGCCAAAGAAAACAGCTTGTTTGATCTCTCTGGTCCTTTATGAGCTGGAGTCACCTGTTCACAAACCTTTGGTCCCTGCTGTGCCTCCTTTCTCTCCTGCCATGCCTTTGTTCTTTGTACTTCAATTCAGGAAGGCTAGTAGCAAAGATGGGGTGCTCTCTCACTGGGCATGTTTGCTAGGCTTCTCCCTTTACTTCCGCTGTCCTGAACTCATGGGCAGGTTCTCACTGTCAGGTCCATTTCTCTATCTCCTTTGTCAATTGTCAAGCCTTCCTGTACCTGTAAACTTTAAGTCTCAGTCTGCTAGCCTTGGGCCATTAGCTCAAGGTCCACTGTTCTGGTCCTAGCTTCTGGGGCCCCAGCCCTGTCTCTGCCCTTCTCAGGCACTGTTTTGGCTCTGAGCCCTAGGGCCCTGTCTCTGACCCTCCTAGGGCACCATTGAGACCTCTACCTTCCCAACAGTCCCAAGCACAAACCACTGGCTTAGGTTATAAACAAAGAAGCAGTGAGAAGGAATGAGCTAAGTGTCCACTTAGCAACAGAAAATCCCAGCCTCATGGTACAATTACCACCCCCCACCCCCAATGAAACAAAACAAAAATCCCAGAAATTGAAAGTAGCACTCCTGCTAACGACAGTCACTCTTTTGGCATTAAAGCCGAACCAGCAGTCTGCCTTTTCCTGCTTGGCAATCTTTATCTCAGCTTCCCTGCATCTGTGTCCCCATGCTTTCACTTCAGGAACTCCAAGCTGTGGCTTCTACCTTTCTCCACAGATGTTGACTCTGGTCCTGCTCGGGTACTCTTCCCTCCCCTCTTTCTGCTCCTCTAGTTGGGGTTTACATAGCCAGCTGTTTCTTCCCTCTCTCCTGGGCTCAGATCTGAGCACCTGTGAATGATCCACTAATCACTTAATCTGTGAGCCCTTACACTACTGCTCGCTGCTTGCCGTTTCATTTTTAGAAACTGGCCCTCTGTTCCTACCCTTTGTCTCTCTCTCACTTCTCAGTCCCTCTCA
>NW_005842978.1:442939-454604 GCF_000455745.1 Alligator sinensis | reverse complement strand
CTTTCCCTTACATTTAGTAACAGGGTAAGGGTTCCCTGTTACAGATGGCTATTCTTTACTGGAGTGAGTCCTTATTGGCCCTCTTCCTTTTCCCTCCTCTGACCTGTGCTGTGACTGTTACTTGTTTCCTTCTGCTGGTGGATGATGTGGGTTCTCTCAGGATGATAGTGGCCTAGAACCCAGGTCTTCCATTTTGTTTTGAAAAAAATTCTTGTCACTGGGCCACTATACAATGTGGGTGTCACCATCACATTGTCTTCTTTTGAACTACATGCATCTTATCAGCATCAACCATGTAGTGTGACCACTCCCCATCTAAGGAATTGGAATTAAGTGGAGTTTATGAGTCTCCCAGACCGAGTTGGATTGAAACAGAGTGTCATCAGGAGTTAGGTTTTTGGTAGCTGGTCTGTATTGCTTCTAAGCATGCAAAGTAGGCCAAATCTAGGCATCTAGGGTGCTTATACACGAGTGCAGAGGCTGCTCCAATGCACTATAAATGCAGTGTGTTGGAGCAGACTTGATTAATTGAGTAAGAAAAAAGGGAGGACAGGTTCAATATAATGGACCATACAGGCCCTTTTCATGAATCGAATCTGCTGGAGCATGGTAATTACTGCAATCCAGCTAGCCCCTGCATCTTGTGTATCAGAGATCCCATGCTTCGAAATGATGGTGGGGGCACTTTATTTAAAGCTTGTCAAATGAGCTTTAGATAAAGCACCCTCACTGCCATTTTGAAGTGTGGGGATGCTGGTACATGAGATGCTCTGGGTGCTTTAATTAGAACAGCTCTCAGAGCCGCTCTAATTGAAGCATGCCCCAACCCCTGAAGCACGTATATAGATGCCCCTAGGGATCTTTTTAGGCCAAATAGAGGTACCCAATTAATTCAAGTACCTAAACAGCTTTGTTGCTGTTAAGTGGTATCAATTTAGATAGCTCTTGTAACTAACTTTAGTTTAGTGATTTAGAGGAGTGATTCTCAACCAGCGTGGTGCAGCATCATGGAGTGCTGCAGTATCCTTTAATGGGTGCCATCAGTATTATTTACTTCTAGGTATACAAACCCCTACAGATGATTCACAAGATAAACCCAGAGATTTCAAATAGGAATCCACAGTGTCAAAAATATTCTGGCCAGTTATGGTCTTTATGAGTTCTTTGCAACAGAAGAATGACTATATTATTTTTTCACACTCAAGAAAAGAGTGAAAGATAAGAACTGGCATTTTCTGAGGAGTGCCTTGAAACTAAAATGATTGAGAACCCTTGCTTTAAAGGCTGATTAGGATCTGGCCTGTATGGTCCTTTATATTGAACCTGTTCTCCCTTTTTTCTTACTCAAGCCTCTGGTTCAAATACCTACCAGGATGCCATTGCAAATCATACAAATTTTGTTTTCCAGTTTGATATGCCTCCCTTACTTTCATTCCTAGTAAAATTTTGATCACGATATGTGTGATTGATGGATTGACTTTAACTTACTTTAGATGTAGAAATATATACAAAAATTAATTTTTCAAATGAATTGCCTGCAGTCAAAACCCTTCTGGGAAAGCACACATAAGAAAGCAGTTGCAGAATGCCATACCAGAACTCTGAACATTGATGCTGAAGATCTGTAGGTAAAGGGTAAAGTGAAAATTCACAAAGAAACCCATTTAATTCTACTGAATTGGAAGCCTTTACATTACAAGTGAGCTACATGTGTAGTTTTTGGAAGCAAGCACTGTATTTGGTTTAAGGGTAAGTTGTTCCACTTTTATTTTAAATGTATGAGGATGGTCAAGAGATTTTTAAATCTAAGTCTAAATAGTTCTAGTGTACCTTCCTAATTATGAACAAGGAATTCAATATAATAAAGACTCTAATTCTAAACCCACATGTTTTGATGATTGTACTAACCACTGAGAATGCATATTTATTGAAATCATGACATAAATCACCTTGTTTAATCTATCTGCCCTGACTATTTAGCCATGAAATGGACTGGGTCTGTCATCAGCTGATCACAAGCTGATCCCCTTCCCCATCCACTGAAAAGCTGTCAAGTAGTCAGTCAGCAGTACAGAGGTCCTCGACTTCAGGAGGGCTGACTTTCACAAGCTCAGGAGACTTGTCGGTGAGGCCCTAAGGGACCATGACCCCAAGGGGAGGGGAGTCGAGGAAGAGTGGTTGCTCCTCAAGGGAGCGATCCTAGATGCACAAGCTAAGCCTATTCCGTCGCAGAGGAGAGGTAGCAAAAGGGCACAGCAGCCCCCTTGGCTCAACAAGGAACTACCGGTCCTCCTACATCTGAAAACACAGATCTACAAAGGATGGAGGACAGAATCCACCTCCAAGGAGGAATATACTGCACTGGTCCAGACCTGCAGGGAGCAAACCAGGAAAGCCAAGGCTGCAATGGAACTCCAAGTAGCTACAAGTATCAAGGACAATAAATAGTCCTTTTTTAGATATGTGGGGAGCTGGAGGAAAAGCAAGGGCAACGTTGGACCCCTGCTAAACCAGAAGGGAGAACTGATGACCGATGCCCAGGGAATAGCCAACTTACTAAATGGATACTTTGCGTCAGTCTTTCACAAGTCCCATGGGACACCCCTGCCCATTATGGGAAAGGGATGCCTGAGTGAGGGTGGTTTCTTGTCCTCCATCAATGCTGACCTCATGAAGGAACACCTTGAGAGACTGGACACCTTCAAGTCAGATGGCCCTGACAATCTATACCCCAGAGTCTCAAGGAGCTGGCCTGCATCATAGCTCAGCCCCTGGCACGGATCTTCGAGAGCTCCTGGCACTCTGGTGAAGTGCCTGATGATTGGAAGAAGGCCAATGTGGTGCCTATCTTCAAGAAAGGGAGGAAAGTGGATCTGGCAAACTACAGGCCCATCAGCCTGACCTCCATCCCAGGGAAGGTCTTAGAAAAAATCATCGAAGAGGCCATTCTTAATGGACTGGCCGATGGCAACACCCTGAGGGATAGTCAGCATGGGTTTGTTGTGGGTAGGTCGTGCTTGACCACTCTCATTTCCCTTTACGACCAGGTGACCTATCACCTGGACAAGAGGGAAGAGATTGATGTCATATATCTTAACTTTAATAAAGCCTTCGATCTGGTATCCCATGATCACCTTTTGGCAAAACTGGCCAACTGCGGCCTCGGGCCCACCACAATCCACTGCCTGAGGAATTGGCTTCGTAGTCAGACCCAGAGGGTGGTGGTTGACGGAAGTCAATTGTCATGGTGCCTTGTGACCAGTGGGGTCCCTCAAGGCTCTGTCCTTGGACCTATTTTGTTCCACCTCTTCATTAATGATGTGGACATTGGAGTCAGAAGCAGACTGGCCAAGTTCGCTGACGATACCAAGCTTTGGGGTAAAGCATCCACACCTGAGGACAGGGGAGTAATCCAGGCTGACTTGACAGGCTCAGGAAATGGGCGGACGAGAATCTGATGGTGTTTAACACCGAAAAATGCAAGGTTCTCCACCTTTGGAGAAAAAACCTGCAGCATGTCTATAAGCTCGGCAGTGCTACGCTGACTACAGACGAGAGGGACTTGGGGGTCATGATTGACTACAAGATGAACATGAGCCTGAAATGTTATACTGCAGCTAGTAAAGTGAGCCAAACCCTGGCTTGCATCCATAGATGCTTCTCAAGCAAATCCCAGGACGTCATTCTCCTGTTGTACTCAGCCTTGGTGAGGCCGCAGCTGGAGTACTGTATCCAGTTTTGGGCTCCACAATTCAAAAAGGATGTGGAGAAGCTTGAGCGAGTCCAGAGGAGAGCCACACACATGACCAGAGGTCAGGAAAACAGACCTTATGACAAGAGGCTGAGAGCTATGGGACTCTTCAACCTGGAAAAGTGCAGGCTCAGGGGTGATCTGGTGGCCACCTATAAGTTTATAAGGGGTGTTCACCAGGATTTGGGGGAACGTTTGTTCACCAGAGCACCCTAAGGGCTGAGAAGGTCAAACAGTTATAAACTCCTACAAGACCATTTCAGGCTGGACATAAAGAAGAACTTTTTTACTGTCCGAGCCCCACAAGGTTTGAATAGACTGCTGCCGGAGGTGGTTCAAGCACCTACTTTGAACACCATTGTCACAGGGAGGGAAAAACCAGGGAGATTCCTGGGGCCACTAGGGGAACCCCAGGGCCAGGAGCTGGGGGTGGAATGGAGAAAAAGGGAAACTTACTCACTGCAGGAGCAGAGAAGGAGCAAGGATAGCGGGGAAAGCCCGCGTGGGGCGATGATCATGCCTTATGGCACCTGCGGCCGTCAGATGACATCACGCGCAACCGCCGGCCGGCGGATGTAAAAGGGCCGGTGGTGAGACGGAGAGGGGGCGTGTATGTGCCAGGAGAAAGCCTCGCCGGTGGTGTCAGCTGGGGGTACGAGACGCTGGGAGCAACCACGCACATAGACTGCGAGGGAGCAGTGGAGCCTGGCAGCGAGCCAGCGCCTCAAGCAAGGACTGTACCTGCAGACAAGCCAGGAGGTGAGGCAGAAGGAGACCCCAGGGCATGGGGACTTCAACGGACCTGGGAAGACCCAGAGGGAGGTCTGCTGCTGTGGCAAGACCCAGAGAGAGGGTTGCAGCTTGGGGAGGACCCAGAGAGAGGGCTATGGGGCGGAGAAAACCCAGAGAGAGGGCAGCAGCCGGGCGGAGACCCAGAGAGAGGGCAACTCCGTAGTGAAGACCCAGAGAGAGGGCGACGGTTCTGCGGAGACCTGGAGAGAGGCCCGCTGCCCTCAAGAGATCCAGAGAGAGGGTCATGCTGGGGGAATACTAAAGAAGGAGTAACATCCAACCAGGATAGGTGGAGTGGGGGCATAGAGCTGGACCCTGTGGGGTAGCTTAGTCAACAAGTAGAGGTGTAGAGGGGTTGGCCGTGTTCCCTGAGGAAACCCAACAGGGGCAAGGTTATACCTCTAGTGATGTTCATTAAGTTTCTAAGCGGAGTTGTGAAAGGTGTTTTGTTTGTTTTCCCCTTATTAGAAGGGGCTGAGGTGGTATTTAGACTGAGGGAGTGAGAGGCAGGTGCATTTAAGAATTTAGGGACGCGTACAGTCCGTCAAGGAAGCGACCAGAACTCGCCGGGCTAGGAAAAGGGCGAGGTGTAGGGGAAGAGGAGCCTTGCAGAAGACATCAACGAAGCAGGTGATCGACGAGGGTGACCGGGTCGTACGGAGCCCCACCCACTGGAAGATTCAAAGTTGTGGCAGGGGGGAAGGGGGGGCGTTTGGCGCGGGGGGAGAGCCCCCTTGTGACGCGTGTGAAGACCTCCCGTAAGGCCACCTGCAACAGCCAGGTGAGTACCGGCAAGCACTCGGAGCAAGGAAGCCCGAGGTAAGATGTATGAGGCCCGGCGGGTACAGCCTTCAAGAGAAACCTGGATGTTTCTCTTGCTGGCATCCTATGACCCCAGCTGACTTCCTGCCCCTGCAGCAGGGAGCTGTACTCAATGATCTTCTGAGGTCCCTTCCAGCCCTAATGTCTTTGAAATCTATGAAAGTCTGTGAAATCAGGACAAAGAAGTCTCACCAATAACAGTGTTGACTGCTGCTTGAACGTAGGCAAAGATTAGTGTTATAAAAGGCTTTCCTGGAGAAAAACAAGTGTTACTTTTTCATATAGTAATCATAAGTTCATAAATCATACCCCAAATCAAGTTGTTAATATTGATGGAATCGTGCAAAATGTGTATGCCTCCTAGTCATTTTATTGAAGTCATTTATTGAACCTCAAAATCAGTGTGGGTGTATATGGTGATAAATGCTTCTTATGGTAATGGACAATTTCTCTTCACATAGTCTGTCAGACACTACTCGTAGGGATATGGTTATTAGTTTATATTTTCTAATAAATAATAATTATACTCCATTTCATTAATTTACATAGTATTTGGAGCTTTTGTTTGGATGACTCATACTGTACTGATAAAGGAAAAGTCTAGATGACCTAAAATGTCTTTTTCATCCCTTAATTCTATGATCATTCTTCAGACTCTCATGGAGAACTGCATGTTTTAATTCCTATTCCCAGCTATCACAGAATAGGATCACCCTGCATGTATGCCTATGGGAAGAAAGTACAAAACAGCAGGGCAGACATGATGAGAAGAAGACTTTCTGGTTGGAGTTGCTGCTTGTTTTTCATAGTTTGAAGTGTTGAGATTTTAGCGAACATTGTGCTCATTGTAGTAGGCCAGACTAAACTGAGAAGGAAACAATTGGCTTCAGAAAAGTCCTGGATAATAACAGTAGAAAGAAAGAACAAAAAAGTAGATGGTGAATTGTGAGTCGTTTTAAAGGAGCCAGCAATAACCTCCTCTCTCTATTTCTGTCTCTCTTGTTTCCATTTTACTAGTAATTACCTGAAATAGACATTTTGTCTGAATAAGAATTATCTATTGGAAGGATTAAGATAAGCAGCAGTAATGGGAGAACAGAGCCAGACAAATTATATCTGTCAAAATACAGGGTGGAATTATTGGGAAAGATTGTTTACAAGCTATAGGGACAAATGGAATCAACAAAATGAAGTTTTTACTTCTGATTGCTGTTGTCTTTACTGGGGAACTTGAACCCTGCTCGGCTGTGGGAAGACTAATCTCTGTTGACTTTATACCAAATATGTCTTGCTGACTAGGGGATGCATGCAATAATTATCAGTGCAAATTTAGGTTCTCTACTTATAACTTACTAACGAATAATTGTTGTTGCTACAGATTTTAACATAAATGTGAAGTACACGTTTAAATGGTGTATGGAAAATTGTACCAGACATTTCTGTTTATATTAAAACATTCTGGTAAAGCTTTTGGGTACCTATACACCTGCTGGATATCTGCTCTGACTTGTGCTAATTAACATGCATCAGAGCAGACTTGATTAATTGAGTCTGCTGGAGCATGCTAATTAGCGCACTTCAGCAGCCTTCGCATCACATATATTTAGCATCCCTGCAATTCAAAATGGCAGCAGGGCTGCTTGAACTAAAGCTCATCAAACAAGCTTCAGTTCAAGCACCCCTGCCACCATTTTGAAGCATGAGATGCTAAACACACATAACACTGCAGGCGCTTTAATTAGAGCAGCTCTCCGAGCCACTCTAGTTAAAACTCCACCCCCTCACTCCACCCTGTAGCGTGTGTATAGATCTCCTTTGATTGTTGAATTTACTATTTTTGTACCTTGGTTTCTCAGGTCTACCATAAAACCTTGAAGTATTTCATAAAGAATCTTTAGATTTTGTAGGCTCACCATAATTGAGTACTTCCCATGATCATTTGGGGCATTTATACATGTGATCTGGGAGGGGTGGGGGGCCCTTTAATTAGAGCAACTCTGAGAGCTGCTCTAATTAAAGCCCCTGGAGTGTCTCATGTATCAGCATCCCTGTGCTTAAAAATGGTGGTGGGGGTTCTTTAACTAAAGCACGTTTGACGAGCTTTAGTTAAAGCACCGCCACTGCCATTTTTAAGTGTGGGGACACTGATACACGAGATGCTGGAGTCTGCGCAGTAATTACCATGCTCCAACAGACTTGTTTAATTGAGTGCATTGGAGCAGACTCGCTGCTCGTGTGTAGGTGCCCTTTGACTCTTTCTTTGTTATATCTAGCAGTAGTTTGTGCTTTGCTATATCTACCAGTAGTTTGTGCTTGTGCTGTGGGCACAAGAATGCCCAGTTTCAAGTAGAGTGGAACCTGGATCTTTCCTATCTGCTTAGGTCACAATCTGCTTTATTTGCAGTGGCTTGCTCACTGATGGATAAGCAACTCAGCTGTTTGCTGAGGCTTTTACTTCAAAGGGCACTGCTTCTCCACTCAGTTGGAGCTGATCAGCAGTTCTGTGCAGCTATTTGCTAATGCTCTCATATACTCCTGGTTAGCTGGAAAATCCTCATTTTTGAAGGGGGTTAAGCAATTTTACTGTATTATAAATTGGATATAGAAAATTTTCTCATGCTTAAAAATAAATGATCATGTCTAAAGCGCTAGAAAGAAATTGTTTCCATCAGCTTGATAAAAACTGGAGAGGTCAAAGTGCCAACAAAGATTGCAAATTATTTGTGTTTATGATATTGCTTAGAGATGTGAAAGTGAAGATTTTTTTTCATTCAGGTAATCACATAATACAGATTACTTAGTTGATATATGTATCTGTGACAAAGAAAACTTTAAAAATATTCAAATTATTTACCCATGTATAGACCCATGTTTACAAGTAAAAGTTTTAACAGATAGGGATTTGGGCATCTACGTTTTACTCTGAAAAATGGGGCAAATACAGGTTGTGTATATTTCAGTGTTAAGTGTGCCAGTGTAACCACCACAAACTGCATTTGTACTAGGAGGGGGTTTAGGAGGCATGACTGAAGCAAAGGGATACCTATGTATGAATAAAGACCACACCCCTGGTACTGTCTGCTGTGGTCTACTAACCACCCAACAGGTACGCCTCAAGGTTCCTCTTCCAGTGACATCGTTTTGGCATAATCATAAGCTGTGATTTGGTGCCTTAAGTTCTAAAACCTCCCCTGAACCAACTAGTTTAAATGTAGTTCTCAAATGTTAGATATTTACGTCTGAGCTAGTTATCAGAATGAAAATGACCTGGTCGTCAAAAATACTGCGCAACAGCAGCTCTGTATTTTGGTAAGAAGTTGGTAAGAATTATTAGTGCACCTTGAAAATAATGCCAGTTATGTTTAAATGCTCCTTGTGGATTTAAGTGCCTAAATTTAGGGACTCAAGGGAGAAAATGCTGTGAAGAAAGCAGTATAGTCCATCATACTTTTAGTCACTAGTTTAATACATGCATTAGGGCACAGGTGCCCAACATTTTTGGCCTGTGGGCTAGATGATTGGTACCTGTTCCCCTCTCAGGCTGGATCTGGTTTGGAGGCCCAATCCAGTTGCACAGTGCAGTGCTTGCCCAGCTGGGACCTAATTAAACCTCAAGGAAGTGGTCTGGCAGGGGCTTGATCTTGCAGAGCTGGACCACTGTTGTGCAGCTGCATCAGGCCCTGGCTCGATTCAGCTGTGCGGGAATGGGTTCCAGTCCGTCTGTGTGAAGCTGGCTCAGCAAGGGCTGATCCAGCTACATGGGGCTTGGAAATTTGGTTGGGTGTGGGGAAGGAGGGAGGGTAGTTACAGTGTTAAGTGCCACTGCTCCCTCACTGCCACAGTTCTGGACCCAAGCCAGATTACATGGCTCCATGGGTCAGGGTTGACAATCCCTGCAGGAAAGTCTTAACATCTTTGATTGTGTAATGTAATTAATTTTCCTTTCATGTTAAAATGCTTTCTAATATACTTCTACATTAGGGCTTAAAAGGGAGATCAGATGGTCTAGGAAGGAGCTTTTCCCATTTTCCCATTAGTAAGGATGATCATTTACAGAAAGCCCTAGCTGTGACTTATTCAGTAAGGGTAAAACTCCCTAGGGCTCATTTATGACTTACCTCTGCTTGCATTGAAACCCTGTCATTGGTAGCAGAGGTAGAGCAACACTGTATACTTTAAAAAAGAATGTGCTACAGGTTTATGCAGAAAATAATTTTGAATACTAGAAGGAATGTTCTCAGGGAATTTTTAATTTAATTTAAAAATAGGATATTTGTATATTTAATGATTTTTCATTTGTGGGTGGGAATACCAGATATATTTTAAATATTCTACTTTTTAGTAAAATGGGAAAAAGAAACATTTACTTTAAAACATAACTAATGCATGTGACAAACCATAGGGAGTTTGATGGGGGTCTTTCATTTGGGATCTTGTTTTGCTTTCAGATAAATCAAGCAAAACTCCCAGTGATTACAGTGACAACCAGCTCCAAACTTTGAAAAGTTAAATATTTGGAAAACTTAAATTTCCATATACTTTCCATTAGATTATTTTAACACTAGTTTTATGAAATCAAAGGAAACTTTACATGCTTAAATAGGTCAACAGAACATTAGTAGTTAGACTTTAACTGTAAATTCAGCTGTGATTAATATTTTATTAATTGGGTAAAAGGGCATCTTTATAAAATAGTCTTGCTTCCATGTTTTGCATGCAGAAATCAACTCTGACCTTAACTATGAAGCTGCCACTATTGCCTCCACAATTGATATCTTGGTTAAATGTGCTCCTGGAGGTTCACATACAAGGGGATTTATCTTGCAAGCAGGAAGAGAATAGTTATGGCGCTTTTAAATTTCTGTTTGTCCTTTGGATTATAGGAATGCACAGAGATGTAACAGCCAGGGGCCCAGGGCAGTTACCACCTACAAAGGCAGTGGTAACTTCTGGTTGCTGCTGCACTTCTGGCATGATTTTGCAGCTGTGGCAATAGCCATTTTCTTCTGATGCCCTTCTCCTTTCCAGGTTGGCACCTAGGGCAGCTTTCCCAGTCATTACATGCTAGTTATGCCCCTGGAAATGCAAAGGGCCCTTTCTCACCCCTCAACCAGAAATGTATCAAGGACAGCTCACTTTATGGGCTTTCAAAGAGGGGGCACTAGGTTGATCCTGTTTCTTTTGTGCAGTAGCTTCCATCCTCGAAGAAGTGGAAGGTAGTATGGTCTCAGTAGTCGGCTGGGACAAGTTTTTAAGGGAGAGGGCTTATGGCAGCCCTTCCTAACAGGTAGGAATTACCAAGGAATGAATAATGACCTATATTGTATAGGTTCTTGCTTGTTAATGAAAACAGATGAGTTATAAAATTATGGCTTAATTAAATCACATTCCTTACATCTCTTTTCTCTTTCTGTGTGACCAACACAGAACTTAGTTGCACTTTCAGATTGCAAGTAAATATGCTAGGCTACCAATCAGGAAGAAAGACACATCGGGCTAAATCCTATTTTATCTTCATGTACTGATGTAGCACTTACATAGCTACAGAACTGCAATTTTTGGCACTTATGCACAATTTTAATTCCATATTACTATGCTTACCTTGCATTTCCCTGCAGAATGTGCTCAGTGGGCTGCACTCTAGCTGCATAACTCTCTAGAGGGAGCAGCCACACACAGACATACACACATGCAGATGCAGACAGACACACACACAAACACACTCAGATGCAGAAACATACCCAGACACCCCCCCTTGCCCCCAGCAGGTAAGTGTGTGTGTGGGGAATGGGTAGGGCGGGGCCAAATCGAGAATGGCGGGGTGGGAGGGAGTGTGTTTCTGTGCCCATTCCTAGGAGCAAGGCCAGGGGGGCAGGGCAGTGGTGGGCTGCACATGCACTGCCCAGATGGCCAGATGCCCACCCCCCCATGCCACTGATGCTGCCGTGCCCTGCATCACTGTCTCACAGACAGTTGCACATGCAGCTTCGCAGGCTGGTGACTGGCCTTGCGCCTGGCCAATCACGTGCCGCCTGTCACCAGCCCATGGAGCCACACATGCGACCAGCCATGGGAAAGCAGTATGGGGCACGACAGCAGCACAGAGCAGTGACAGAGGTGTTGGCAATGATGGTAGTGATGGCAGTGGCGGCTGCAAGCCCTCCCTCCCCCTCTCCCCCCACAGCTGGTCAGGCACGTGCGTGCGGCCCACAGAGGGACACCGTTGCCCTTGACCCCTGGCCCTGGTCCTGGGCGTTGGCACAGAGTGAGCTGAGGTAGGTGACAGGGAGGCCCTATGGT
>NW_005842978.1:437453-442908 GCF_000455745.1 Alligator sinensis | reverse complement strand
CCACCCGCCCACCCATGCATAACCCCTACAGCCTTTCTATGTACTCCTAGGGGTACATGTACCCCCAGTTGACAACTTCTGAGCTAGTGTATGCCCTAGTCCTCCCAAATATTTATCTAGCTCAGAAACACATAACCATTTTTATCAGCAAGAGCATTAATTCTTTGGATCAACTGTTCAAAAGCATGGATATCTTTCCATTTAGATAAATCATCAACTTTCCAGTATAAAAATTGCATTTAAATTATATGAACATGTTTTTAAAGATTATTATGGGAAAATACAGCCCAATGATTCCATGTTTAATATTGACTATAATTCTGCCTGTGTAAATGGATAAATGTTATGTCATACAAAGTGATTATCAATGTGCATTTCTTGCAAAATTATTTTATTTTTTTGTAATGGTATTAACATACTTTTTATTTTTCTTAATCTATCATCTCTTAACAGGTATTTTGACATTCTGAAAAATATTATTACATAGTGGGATATAGTATTACATTGTTTGAAAGGTTTCATTGTAACAGTTAGAGAAAAGTCATTATTTTGTTCTGAAAAAGGCAAGAAGGGTCTTCCAACCAGGCATAACTGTTTTCTAGATGTTAGGAATACTTAGTTGTCTTCCTGCCAGAAATTTTCCAGTTTGTACATATTATGTTCCATATAGTTGGTTATACTGTAGGTATTTTCAAAAGATATTTTAAGCAACTATTAAGTTCACTGAATCAATCACGCTATACTATCTATATTGAATGTATACTCTCTTCTCTCTTTCTCTCTCTCTCTGCATTCCATGTATCCCATTGTTTTGGAGTCAACTTCTTGGATACATTGTAACAAGTGCTACTAACAAAGGTTCTGAGTCAGACAGGATAACCAAAACTCTTACAAAGTTTTTTACCTCTTTCTTTCACTTTTCCTTTACTGCACTATCTCGTCTGTCTGATTCTCACAGGAGATATGGATTACAACTGGTTGGACCATACGTCTTGGCATAGCAGTGAGGCATCCCCAATGTCTTTGGTGAGACATGTGGAGCCTTACCGTTCAGTTTCCTTTATCATTTCACATTTCCTTTGTTTTATTTACACCTTTGCATGTTTTCTTTTTTGTATCTTTTTTTTTTATCCTGCACCTGTAGGGAACAGTCAAAGGGGAAAAAGAAAAACTAGTGAGCAGGCAGTTTTGTCGGATTCTAACACCTTGTCTGAGAAACAAAAGAAAATGGTGTGCTTTGGTGGCCACTCTTTGGAAGAGGACTTGGAATGGTCTGAGCCTCAGATTAAAGACTCTGGGGTAGATACGTGCAGTAGCACAACTCTAAACGAGGAGCATAGCCATAGTGAGAAGGTACTGAGATTGTGGAGCCTGCATTTTAACCTGCTCATTTGGTCTTTGTTTGCTCTCTGTCACTCATTAAAGCAGTACATAAAATAAAGACAGGGTGTTTTAGAGACAATGTAGCATTTCTCAAGGTGCAGAAAAGAAAAACAAAATAAAAAATTCCTGCATGCTTTGCTGCTTTTACTGTTTGGCAGCAAAAGAAAAAATTTATTCAGGCACAAAGGAATGCGTGGTCTTATGGTTGCATAATAATAGTACTTTGTGGTGTTGCATTAAAAACAAAGTGATTATCAGTAAAGATTCTGTTGGATTGGCTTATTTGATTCCCATATATGTATTCCTGGGGCTGAAATTAATTCCATAGTTTAATTCCCAGGTAAAAAGGGAAGAAAATTGGGTCTGTTTGCACAGAAAAGTTGTTTTTCTTTTTTCCCTTTAACTGTCATGTTGGTTCTTTTGTTTTGTTGTCATGCCATTTTTGTGCAATGTTGTGTAGTATGAAGTCTTTGCCATCTGCTTTGGTATTTGTTACTTTTGCTGTTAGTTGGTGGGGTATATGACAAATCTTTTTAGAGCTATTAGATGTAATGGGAGAGTATTTGTCCTTGTGCCTGCTTATTTTGCATGGAATAGAGCATGAAACTAGTGTTTATCTGGGAAAAAGTGCTATGATTACACAAAAAATCCAGAAAGATTATTTAGAATATTTCTCATCACATTATAACAACATACAGTAATGGAATGATGGAATGAATATTCAGTACAAATACACAAATTAATTAATGCAAATAGTTGCATTAACTATTATCTATCCAATTCTATTCTAAAATATGACATATGAGAGTATATATACTACTATGCCTTTTAATATAATTTATTCCTTTTTATTTTTTTGGATCTTAAAGGATTCTGAGAAATCTGATCTATAATCTGAAAATAAAACTGATATCAGTATATCATATCCATTCAATTTTGAGTTATATTTCCTTTTTGGCATCAGGATTATTTTGTTAGATTTAAACTATTTTTGACATTATTCAATGGTGATAATATATGTACATACTATATGTACTTGTATACATATCTGTACTGATTTAGCAAGAAATAAAGATGATTTGATTTTACCAATTGGTATTAGCAATAATTTTTTTAAATGAAGATTTTTATTTAATCTTTAGAAATACCATATTTACTTGAACATAAGAGGAGGTTCCCCTCCCCTCCCATCAGCATGGGAGAAAAAAATCTCCTCATCTTATATTTGCATGCAAGGAAATCTCATTAAATACATTTTCTGTCATTAAACTGCTGCCAAAAGCAGCATGTCCCCATTTCCAATTATCTTTCTTTCCCATTTCCAATTATCCCCTTTTCTCCACCAGACTTAAATGTCCGGCAAATATCACCAAATGCAGCCCCAAACAGTTCACCCACAATCCCTCTGTTACCTCCTCTCTCAACCTGGTTCATATGATTAGTGTGGCTCTGGTTTCCATGAGGTGGAGCGGGAAGAGGTTGCCCTGAGCCTCATTTGCATATACATTTTTGGAGGGCCCCAGGACTCATGACAAGAACACCTGGTTCCAGTCATGAATGGGGGGTGCTAATTAGCACATAAATACTTTGTGGGGGTATCCAGAGTACACACACATACTAAGCACCACTGAGTTATGGAGTCAACATGGCTTGAAACACTGTTGACTGGTAGGGCCCAGACCAATGAACTGTATGGCAAATCATGACTCTTTTGGCTTTGGACTAATATCATGCATATTTTAGACTACGTATAAGTGGGAATGTCTACATGTTCATTAATGTGCAGTAGTTACTATGCATTTAGTTTAGTACTTGCCTAATGAAGTACTAACTAAATGTCCAGTAATTACAGTTTCTGTGCAGTAGTGCTGACACAAGGTGTTTTTGTGATGCTTCCTGCACAGTAGTCTAATAACACTCTGCAGGAGCATATTAGCATGTTTTTTGACCGGCAGGCTACTACACAATGTTATTAGGCTACTGCACAGTAAGTGTCTCATGTAGACGCACCCAATAGGTACAAAAGTGCTGCTTAAAAGTGTGTTTATGGAATACTTGTGCTAAAGCTTGCAGAAGTTTCAAAAAAGGTAAATGCATCAATTCTGGATGAATTAAGTCTATGGTTACCCACATTAATTTGCTTATAAGTCAGTGTCTTTAAATTTGCCCCTTCCTTCCATGTGCTCAGGGAGAGCAGGGTTTGACAGTAAGGGTGGAGGTTGGAGCTGCAATGGGAAGAAGTTGGGGGGACAGAGGACAAGGGGGCTACCTAATCCCCTCAGATTTATTTTCCTGCTGTAGCAATGGGAGGGGGGCAAATTCAAGGCAAACCTCTGATAATTAGATTATGTATTTGGAAAATTATAACAAATTTATAAATTTTCCAAATATAGAATCTACTTGAGGGTCTTATATCACGGTTGTCTTATATTTGAGTAAATACGGTATTTTGGGATGGATTAACTGGCTTTGTGGGTTTTTTCTAACACTAATTTTTATGAATCTAGTAATTAATAATGGTGTAATCATAGTGCTTTCATGGTGTTTTAAAAATTAGAAATGAAACATGATAAGAGAATTTTCCAAAAGGAGTGTTCACTATATTTTCTGTTAACACTATATCATAGCATCCTGTGACCTGGCAACCATCCAAAGATGGAGACCGCCTAATTGGTCGGATTTTGTTAAATAAACGACTCAAAGATGGAAGTGTGCCTAGGGACTCAGGAGCAATGCTTGGATTAAAGGTTTGTAATGGACAATTTCTTCCTGTCAAGTAGTGCCATTTATAGTACAGTAAATGCAAGGTAAAATTATTATACACAGATATATTGAATAATTATTTTTTTCTCTGCTTACCAAAATGTTTGCTTTTCAGGGTCCTAGATGTGCTTAAGAAAATAAATCCCTGGAATTTGATTTTATGTTCATACCATATTTTAGGATTTCATTCATGAATTGTGATTTAGTTATTATATTTTTGTCACATTGACTTTCAGATGATGGTTTGCAATTCTAGAACTAGGTAACATAGAATGCAAAGAAGCCTGTCATTTGTTTTGAATACATTTCTTCATTATGGCAAATTATCAGCAAGTTTAATTAATCTAATATTCTTCTTTTGGCATCACACTGACTTCTCTTCAAGTGCACAGTTTTAACTAGTTGTATATCGTAAATAAGATTTATACCAACCCAACTAATTAAGAGCAATATTAATCTCATTTAGAATATATTTTGATTTTTTATGGTTACATTTTAAATGGTTACCTTATGAGGAGAAGGGGCAGTGGACATGGAAACTTGAAGCACTGGTATACATTTCACTGTTCAGATCCAGAAAGCTTAAGAACAGAATAATGTTTGTTAGACATGATTATATTTATATATTGTACATTTTGTTATATTGCTGAACTCTATTTTGTGAAATACATTATCATTTTGATGAGATCAAATAACGTCTGTTTTAATAACGATCTATAATAGTTTCAAAATTGTTTTAAACAATTTTGCCTTTCATAACATTTGATTTTGTCAGGTTTTTCTTTATAATGTTGATGCATATTTGATATAGTGTTAGTTCCAGCATGTGTCTGACATTGTTTTGGGTCCAACATTGTTTAACATCTTCATTAGTGATGTGGATGATGGGATTGAGTGAACGCTTAGCATATTTGTATATGATAGCAAAGTGGGTGGAATTGCAGACACTTTGGAGAGCAGGGCTAGGATCCAGAATGACATATATATATTGGAGAATTGGTTCAAAATCAATCAGATGAAATTCAGCAAGGGCAAGTGCAAAGTTCTGCACTTGGGATGAAATAATTGCATGCACAAGTTCAGACTTGGAGCATGATTGGCTAGGGTGCAGTAGTGCAGAGGAGGACTTGGGGGTTACATGAGTCAACAATGTGCTTTTGTGGTAAAAAAAAAAGTGAACAGCACACTAGGTTGTATTAACAGGCGTTTCTTGGAAATCAAGGAAAATGATTCTTCTGTTCTGTTAGGCACTGGTGAGGCCTTACGTAAAGTACTGTGTCCAGTTTTGGGCCTCACACATTAAAAAAAG
>NW_005842978.1:431694-437443 GCF_000455745.1 Alligator sinensis | reverse complement strand
GAAAGAGTGGAAAGGCTTGGCTTGACGAAACCGTGGCTGGAATGACCCAGTTAGGGATGGCTCTGCTTTGAGTAGGGGCTGGGACTAGATGACCCCCCTGAGGTCCCTTATAGCCCTAATGTTCTATGATTCTATGAAAGAGTCCAGCAGAGAGTGAAAAATGATTAAAAGCTTGGGAAGCATGACTTATGAGGAAAGGCTGATATAAGTAGGGTTATTTAGCCTGGAAAAGAGAAGACTGGGAGGGGTTTAATAACAGCCTCCAAATACTTGAAAAGTGATAACAGAAGGAATGGAGATGGTCTTTTCTCTGTGGCTGTAGGGGGCTGGACTGGGATCAATGGCTTCAAGCTGCAGTAGAGGAAGTTTAGTTTGGAAATTAGGAAGAACTTTCTGACTATGAGTGTGGTTAAGCATTGAAACAGCCTACACAGGGAAACTGGAATCTCCATCCTTGGAAGTTTTCAAGAGCAGGTTAGGTCATGGGCGGGCAAAATATGGTCTATGGGCCAAAACCAGCCTGCGGAGTGATTTTGCATGGCTTATGGGGGGCCCCAGAGCCCTGCCTGGCCCAGGTATGGGGACAGCCTGAGCTGTGGTGCAACAGCTGGTCTGGCCACCCCTGGGTGCATAGTGGGGCTGGGCAGCCAGACTCCATTTCCCAGCTACCACTGCCAGACCGGGCCCCACTGCCCAGGCACCCTGACCCATTTACCCCGCACCCACCTTTGGGAGTGGGACCAGCACAGGCAGGGTGCACGACCAGGTGGATGGGATGGGGCCATGGACTGGCAGGGAGCAGTGTCCCGGAGTGGGATGTGTGATGGAACTGGAGAAACCCCAGGATCTTGGGGTGGAGACAGCTCAGGGCTGGGGCCAGGGCAGAGCTGTGATCCGCTGCCTGCATGTCCCTGCAATGGGCACAGGTTCTGTGGGCAGGGGATGTGGGGCATGGATCATGGCTCTGTCCTGGCCCTGGCCTTGGCCCCAGCCCCATGCTGTCACCATCCCATGATCCTGGCTCTGACCCTGGCCCTGGCCCTGGCCTTGGCCCTGGATGCAGCTTCCTATCCATCCAGCTGCCAGCCCTTCCCACACAGTCTCCATGGAGATCCTGGGATCATGGGGCCGGGATCAGGGCAGAGCCCCAGTTTTGTGGGCAGGGCCATGTAGGGAGCACATCACAGCTGTTTCCTGCCCCCATTCTGTCACTGCCCTGAGATCCCAGGGTCTCCTTGGAGCCTGGCTGGAAGCTGCTCAGGTGGGCAAGAAGCTGCATCCAGGGCAAGGGCTGGGATGTTGGGGTGGTGACAGTGCAGGGCCAGGGCCAAGGTGGAGCCATGATCTGCTCCCTAGCCCTTCTGATAGTCTGGAACACCTACCGTATGGGGCTGGGGTTGAGGCCCTATTCTGGGGCAGGGATGTGTGGGGAGTGCATTCAGTGCATCACAGTGCATCCTGTGCTGTCACCGCCTCATGATCTTGGTGGGGCGTGTGGGTAGATAAGGAGCTGTGTCCAGGGCCAGGGTTGGGATCTTGGGGTGGTGATGATGCACACCCCCGCCCACTGAACCCATGATTGTCACAGGAGCATGCAGGCAGTGGATTGTGGCTCTCTGCTTGGCCCCTGTCCTGTTCTGTCACTGCCTCACAATCCTGCCCCATCCCGCTCTTGAACGCTGCTCCCCACCCGACCATGGCCCCATCTCATGTAGGGAGTTTTGGTGAGTTGTTGCTGGGGGGGGCTGATCCAACCTACAACAGCTCAACAAAACTCCCTATGTGGCCCATGGGCCCAAATAATTGCCCACCCCTGGGTTAGGCAGATGCTTGGGTGGGTTGGTTTAGTTACTGATGATCTTGCTTTGAGCAGGGGACTGAACTAGATGACCTTGTGAAGTCCCTTTCAGCCCTACTTTCCTATGATTCTATGAAGGCTACTAAGAAATGTCAAGTATGTATAGAATTTTAAGATTAACCTTTATAATATTTTCTCTTCTGATTCTGAGATATGCTTAATAAGGTCAAATCTGCTTGCTGTCCTTACAGAGCAAATGCTTAATATGAAATGTATTCAGACATGCCAAACCATAGTTGATTTAACTGAATAGTTAAGAAATTTACTCCTTAGAATAAACTCCTCTGTGTGGTTATATGAGTTTACAAATTACTGTACTTATCTCTTGAAGGGAGAGATTTATATCCAAGGGAAATAATGCAAGCAGCAAAGAGAGTTAAAAGCACAAAAGCTACTGTTATGCGATCATGGTTTCACATTACATTTAAATAAAACAAAGGATCATTTTCATATAGAGTTCCTCATGAAACTACTTTATTTTCATTGCTAAGGAGAAGCAAACCAAAACCAGTAGACAGTATAGAAAAAAGATGATCTATTTTGCCAAATGAAGCACTAAAAGATGTTGCTGTTTGTGACTTCTGTGAGTCTTTTGTTGAGAAGAGAGATTTTTATTGAGGCTAGTAGAAAGTCTGATAAAAAAACAGTACATTTTGAAGACTTGTTTTCTTTTGGTAATGGTTGACAGTTACAATATTTCCCTTGAAGAGAAACATAAGGGTATAAAATAAACTTTTGAAAGTAGTTTCTTTTGTAGATAAATGTTTTAAGATGATAATTACTTCTTCAGTTAGTAGCAATGAGTTTTCTGCCTGTCAACTACTAATTAAGAAGTATGATCTCCACACAGTACTCGCACTGAGGCTCCTTTAATGGCAATTGGGAATATTTGACTATAATGAAATCAGCATATACTGTGAAGAGTTTCTTTTTGCTCTAAATTGCAGGTGTGAGGGTATAATTTTTAATGAAGTAAACAGCTTATTCAGTGGTATGTTAATGCTTTTTAACAGCTCCCATTTCTGTGAAACAGTGCACTTAGACTATTAAGATGAACAATACATTTAAAAACCTTTACCATTCTGTATGTGGATTATCTTTAAGGCAGATAAATACCCAGAGTGGTAGTCTCCCAGCCAATGGTGGTCATGTTTTTTTGGATGCATATCTGTATCTGTCTCCTCTAGATTATATCAATACATTATTAATTAATAAAATAATGCATTATTAATTAATTACTGAATTATTGTATACTGCCAAAAAGTCTCAGTCTAAAAATTATTCTAATTTCTTTCTCCCCTTTCAAAAAAGGTTGTAGGAGGGAAGATGACTGAATCAGGTCGACTGTGTGCATTTATTACCAAAGTAAAAAAAGGAAGCTTAGCTGATACAGTGGGGCACCTTAGACCAGGTATGTATTTGTTTCAGAAATACCCAGCTCAGCTATTATACAACAAGGAAACAAATCCTGATAAGTTTAGCTGAAGTACCTCTGTCCACTAAATGTAACGAGCTACCACAGCATGTCTGACAAATTAGAAAGTTCAAAATGAGACACATTCAGTCACTAGATTAACCACATTATCACTCTAGCAGACTCTCTCAAGTCTCACATAATTTTTAAATCAAGTTTTCATTTTTCCTCCCATACCACTGTTGCCAGTAGTTAAGATTGTGTTGTGTCTTCAGTGATGCATATTTGTCCCCTCATTGTATGAAATATATTTTAATTGTAGACCCAACCAAGCCACCCCAAATCTGCTCTAAAGACCCAGCACAACAAAGAAATGTTTATATTTTATATTCTGCCCATACCTCTGTATGCAATCCAGCTCCCTTTAAAACTGCTAAGGATTGCTATCTTGGGAAATTTACAAGAAATATTGTATTTTAATATTAGAATAGATTTAGGATTCATGAAAAGACTGTACAACTGTAAAATGCGAGTAAGGCTTCTAGCTGCTGGTTAAGGCTGTTGTGTGATGACCTGAACTTTTCAAAAGAGCAACTCACCTTAAAAAAAGACTCCCCCCACAAACACTAGTAAAGAGCTATATCTGACATTGGTAATGGCCCAACTGGGGGCAGTAAGTAGGACTCAGGTGGAATTTAGGTACCTAAATTCCAAAAAGTACCCCTGTTTGGCCCCGCCCCATAAGCCACAGAGCTTGGTAAGTACCTAAATTAGATACCTCTGAGACCACACTGTATTTGGCTCTAGATGGATTAAGTGTCAATATTAGTATTTCCTTGATATTTATTCAATCAAAGCTGAAATATGGAAAGCTTCTCATTGGCTTTTGTGTATTTGAGACATTGTATTTGTTCTACAGTACAGATTGTACAATTCAGAAAACTTGTAGTAGAATGATGAGGCTGTTGTTGTAAAGGCTGATCATAGGATAAGTTTTCTTTCCTAATTATTCTTTCCTATTATTACTGCATTTGTAGGTGATGAAGTGTTAGAGTGGAATGGAAGGCTATTACAAGGTGCCACCTTTGAGGAGGTGTACAACATCATTTTAGAATCCAAGCCTGAGCCACAAGTGGAGCTTGTAGTTTCAAGGCCAATTGGGTGAGTTGTTTTGTACTGCTTAAAATAAGATGCCATTAGATTTTATTTTAAGCCTCAAACATATAAGACAGCTTCACAGAGATTGTAAAAAATGTAAAATGGTATATCACTTGTAATAAAAAAGTACAGTGTGTTAGGCACACGTCAAAACTCATGGTGGGGTGGAATCTCATATCCCTTGAGAGAGGTTCAGGAGGCATTTCCCGGTTCACAGAATGAGCACAACTGCTATTATAGACTCATGGGAAAGTGTAAAAGGGATGGTGAATACCCTGGATGGGGAAACAGGTGACTTTTCTTCAGAAGAAACAACTTGTTTTTTATCCCTTGCACGCCACTCGTGTCACATACAGGTCAGTTAGCTCATAATGAACCTGGACTCATTTGCTGATCTTCTTCAATGTAATTATTTTTGTCAAAATATATACTGTATTAATATAATGCATACTCTCATGTAAGGGGTGATTCTTTTGTGTATGAAATCCAATTTTTTTTTGCTTGTAAGTGAAAAGACTAATCAACTGTTGGTTAGCATCTGGGACATAGTATACCTTAATGAAGCATTAGCTGAACCCACCATATACGTTGTACTTATGTCTTAAATTGTTTACCACTTTCCTTTTACTCTATTACATTGTCTAGTTGCTCTTACCTTTGGCACGTAGTTGCTTATATCTATTCTAAACTTTTTTTTTCTATGGTTTTAGGCTCTTTCCTTGTTCTGCTGTCTTCTGAGACTATGAATAATTCTTGTCATTTATATTTTTATTTAAAGGTACTGGTCATGTTCGTTTTCCCTCCTAGACTTTATACATTTTGTTCACTCATTTTTTTCAGCTAATACCTTCTTCAATACTTGCATCATTTTTGTTGCCCTTTCAATTTTCTCTATTATTTTTCTATTTTTTAACCCATGGATCCCAGTTCTGTATGCACTGTTCAATGTGTGGTCACAGTAGGGCTGTGAAGACAAACATTAGTAGTAGTACCTCCCTAGTTCATTTATATTTGCTTTCCCTAGTCATATGGTTTTGCATTATTTTGTTGTGTATATCCCTATTTGTTTTATACATCTGTGATTCTGAAGTATTTAAAATATAGTATATATCAAGGATGGTAAACATATGACCTGCAGACTGGATCTAGCCCATAGAGTTGGATCATCTAGCCCCTGGGGCTTCTCATAGCTTGGGACACCTACTTCCATGGGACAGATTTGACCCATGCAGCTGCTGGGCGTACCTATGGTGGTGGCATTAATCCATGCTGTGTCAACATGGCTCCAGAACCCAAGGAGTTAACACTGTTGCCACCAA
>NW_005842978.1:422850-431684 GCF_000455745.1 Alligator sinensis | reverse complement strand
TCAGTGGCCTAACTAGCTTGGGGTTTGGAGACAGAACTGAAACAGCAGCTCCAGCAGCCATAGAATTAATACTTTTGCCACCACATATAGGTCATCTGGCTTATGGGAAGCCCTGTGGTCTGGATTTGGTCTGTGAGAAGCCCTGCAATCCGAACTGGGTGAATGAAGCCCAGTGAGTTTGACACTGATATGTATAACTATAAAATTGCTCTAGCTTCAAAATACAATTAGTGATCCCTGAGTATCATGGTGACCAATGACCAAAAATTTAAAGAAAAAAATAACTTTAGTATAGGCCATTCCAATGGGGATATTTGAAGGTGGGTTCAATTTGACATTATAGAATTTATATGATTAAAATTGTGAATTCTGAAATTTGAAGGTGAAGGTAATGTTCAAAGATTTAATGTGGGTCTTGTCCATGGGGTTGTCTCTTATGTTAATATTAATAAGCTCTTCAGAGCAGAACCAGGTCTTACCATATGGTTTGGAAAAAAAGTCTAAAGTGCTTATGGGGGCTGTAAATATTATAATAATGATAAGTTTCACATGAGGAGATGAGGAAGATTAAGTATCTTTTTTATATACCAGCAAATTTTATTTCTTAGATTCTTTCAACAAGCTATTTAGCTCTTGAAGCCAAAAGAAACTCAGTGGTGATCCCCGTCCTAGTATTGTCTTATTTCATCTTTTATTTTTTTCATTTCTGCCTTCATTGTTTTTCTTTTCTTCCCCTCTCTTCCATGTTAGCATCTCTTCTCTGTTGCTCCCTCTTTCCATGATCTCCCTTTTCTTAACTGTGCCATTATTATTGTCACTATAGCGGGTTTTCTGTAATTGCAGTGAGAAAGGTGATACAGGCTCTTAAGTAGCTTCCACTTTCTATATCACCAACTGCTTGCCCCACTGGTGAAGAAATAAGCAGGAGCAGAAATGGGGGTGCCTGCTTTACATGTGGGCCTCATAATCCCTTTACTCTGGCCTTATGTGTTCCTGCTAGGCTGTCAAAGAAGTGAGGATTTTTATCTTCCAACTCCAGTAGCTAATTTAAATGTATTTATAACTGAGTTCCCAATTGAAAATGTTTGGCTCCCCTTTGCACAGCTGTTACTTGGCCCTCTGTATATTTAATTCTATGTCTCATTTAAAGATAACTGTCTTGGGATCCAGGTTATATATCAGTTACTCTTTGTGGTTTGAGACTAAGACAGAATAAGATTTAAGTTTTGGTAGCACTGAAAGCTCAGGATCTCTTCTGATGAGGTTCCATTGTATATGCTGAACTTATTGCAGCAGGGGCAGGTCAGGGGATGTGCAGTAGTAGCCCATGGAACTCTCCACCCCCAGCCCAGCAGAGGACAATAGGGGGCAGGCGCAGAAAGGGGGGATCTATCCACTGTCACTGCTGTAGAACCCAGCACCCTGCACAGTTGCTCCCAACAGCTGGAATCTCCAGAAACAGATGCTGGAAAGGGGGAGCTTTCCTAACACTGCTGCCACTGTCCCTGGCTGACCCAGGTGTGGAGGGAACCACAGGACCATTCACTTCAGGGGTAGCTGTCCCACTCCAACCGGGGATGGTGGAGAGCAGCTTTGAGAGGTGCCATGTTCAGCTGGGGACAACAGCAGAGGCAACTGTTCCTCCCTTTTCCTGTCCCTGTTCTATTTCTCCATCACTGGGTCCTCTGCCAGCCCAAGGGCTCCAGCTGCAATTAACAGCTGTGCAATGCTGGGCTCTACCAGAGATGGTGGCAACAGAAGGCAGGTTCCTGCTTCTTGCCCAGCCTCCTCTCAGTTTCTCATGCCAGCCTTGGGGGCCCACCTGCCCCTGTCCTCCAATTCCCGCCATGGTCAAGCTATATACCCCTTTTTAAAATCCTGAATCCACCTATGTATTGCAGTATCACTGGGCTTCAGGATATTCCCAATCACAGCTAAAATGGGGCTGGAAGCAGTGCATCTTATGGGTTTATATCTAGACAGACACAGCCTTAGGCTAGGTTTTGACCTAAGAAATCAAACGTCAAACCATTTAAAATTTTGAAGGATTCATGTTTGGTCAAATCAACAGAAGTCATTATTTCAGTTAGGATAACTAATATCTTGTCCCACCATTTATTCTTAAATACTATGTCAGTGCATTGTGGAGCCATTTGGAAAGCTTATATTTAGACTCTGGCTCAAGCTAGAGCTTTCCAAACTGGCTGAGACTGCAAATTGTCTTCTGTGAGAGAGAAAGCATATTGTGTCACTCTTATGTGACTCTGACATTCAAAATACATTGACAAATTCTGATGAGTCAGTTTGCTCTGACTGTACTGTGAGTTGTCTAATATGAAAACTGAAGGTGATAGGAACAGGTAAGAAGCTGGGTGAAATGGTAGATCCTGGAGGATCTTCCTCAAAAAATGAAATGAGTTAGTAATTTCTTTGCATCCAATTTTCCCCTCTCATTATTTTAAAATGAATTTTAAAGGATGAATGGTCTTTTCCTCATCTATGTAACTTTTCAGCTGTTTTTTAGTTTTAATATATATTAGCTGTTCTAAACATAGTTAAGACCCATACCAAAGAATAATATCATGTTTTAAGTATGCTATCAAATATGTTTATAGTGAAACATGCTTTGAATGACAACTCAAAAGCCCAGCAGAAAAAAGATTGTATGCTTAATAATGATGATATTGTAATAAAGATGGAACTGAACTGTATTCTATTTGGGGATGCTCCAGGGTAGTTACTAGAGGAGGATGAAGAGGAGAAAGGAGGTTGCAATTAGCAAGCTAGATTTCATGGCATCTTGGTGCACTTCATTAGAAATCATAAATCTACTTAAAAAGAGTTCTTAACTGAATATGGAAATGAAAGAACAGTACAGTAGTCCCTGTTATGCTGTCTTTTGTATCCAGTTTATTTTACAGTGTTACTTCATTTTTAGTGTTCAGTGTGTCAAAAACCTTTCATTTGACAGTACATACCTGAATTGTAGATTCTTTCAAGCTTGAACAGAAGATTTTTAGTCAGTTGGTAGGGGACATTTGGGCCTTTTGGAACCTGAGGAGACACTGGGGATAGTTTGGGATAAGCACATAAGTAGCGATAGCATTTTAGGTAATGAAACAAATTGGCCTCATTAGTTGTTGAGGGCTCCCAGGTATCACACATTTTCCTTGACATGCATTGAAGCCCTGCATTCATGCAGCCTGCCTAGATACTCACGAAGTCAGGTAGACTTCAGGGGTTTCTCTGCGCTTATTCTTCCTTCCTGTGGAGGTCTGCTGTGGAGACACTGTTTGGCAAGCAGCCTCTTTGCCTCTTCACCCTACTGCCCACCCACTTCCCTTTCTGAATCCATGTGCAGAAGTAATGGCCAATGGGGACATATTTTGAAATGTCCATTTTTGGCCCCAGCTAAACTCTTCAGCCCACATAATTCACAAGATGCTTCTTACAATTCAGGTATCCCCTCATATTGCTAACCTCTCTTGTCTGATTATCCACTCAGTGATACAACCCCAGGAAGCACCTATAAACCACAGACATTTTCAGACTCATTCATTCATTTACCCTAGACCACTTTCCTAACTTGTGACTGAAAGTGAGGGAACTTAATGACTCTCATCTGTAAGAATGATCACATACGCAATTACACAATATTTGTTAGCTATAGTTTCAGGGGGATGAATGGAATAGATCATATCTTTCAAGCTGAAGGCTTTAGCTCTTTACACACCAAGAAGAAATTATTTCATTGGTTCACAGTGGTACATCTTTTTGGTGGCTTATTTATAAACATGCTAGAAAAAAACTTAAAAAAATAATAGCTTAGATTCTGGATCATGTTTCTTCCCCAAAAGGTAGGCAAGTAATGGATTTTTCTGTAAATTCTATCTGTGTAAAACAGGTAAGCCCTGAATATGTCTTTATGCAGTAGCCCCAATACGTTTTTTACATATGTTTACGTATTAAGATGACAGAAATAAGAATTCCTTAGTCACTGCATTTTATTATGCCAGTTGTATCTCTTTTGAAACATTTGGTTTATTGAATACTGCAGCACCACTGAACTTGGAAAGATTCCTCCATCCATTAAACAAAGGTATCTTTCTAATGATCCGTATCTCATTGAGAACTGTTTTTTCATCAAATTGTTTTTGCATTGTACTAGATTAGCTTTTATATATACATTCTATAGATCTGTTTTATTGTATTGCCAGAAGGATTTATTAACATGCCCCTTCCCTCATATGCATATCAAAAAAACAAACACATTTAAGCACAAATAATTACTTTAAAGGCTGTTTTTAGTTTGACTCAGAGCTGAAGTCCCTATTCTTACCTCATTGTGCCCAGATACCCATTACAGCACTATTTGTTTTTACCAACATATTGTTAATGGAAACTATATATGGGTAGCCTGGGGAGAACAGTCCTCGTTGTGCACCCGTGGCCTAATGAGGTGCTTAGTCACTGGAACATGGATGCTTCAAAGTGACATAGCCATATGCTTTGCATCTTCTCGTAGAAATATGCTAGAGCTTTAAATGGTTATGTCTGCTGTTTTAGCCGGAACAACAAATAGCCTGTGTTGAGGGATTCAAATCAAGTCCTTAGTGTTAAATTTATTTGTGACCTACATGGTTTATTATCTGCATTCCAGAGGCATAACTTGACAGCTCTGTGCCCAGGGATGCAGTGCAGGGAGCAGAAGCAGCAGATATAACTGGGCAAGGTGGTGCTGCTGCAGGGGTTAACATGGAAGCCACTGCTGAATTGAGTATTGAGAGGCAATTTAAAAAGTGAAATTCTGCGGCAAAAAAAAGAGGAAAGAAGATTAACTGACACCCCCCAGAGGAGCAGCTCTGCCTGCAAGGAAACCTCTGGCCAGGGCCAACTGTATAGTGACTGCTCTGCACTCCCCTCACATCTCGCATGAGTACTGCATCTGGCTGTCAGAGGCACTGAAAAAAAGGTGGAGGGTGGGGACAAGGGGAGGCACACCCCCCTCCCCACGGCCACATCCCAGTACTCTCCCCACTTAGTTATGCTACTGCTGTATTCCCATCCAGCTTGCTAATAGTTATCACATAATAGAAAATACTCAGGCTGCTCATTTTTGTCCAGTTGTCAAACAAACCTCATATTTAGTGGTCCCATAGGAAGAGTAAAAGTTTCTTTGTACATTATCCTTATTGAATATCTATTGCCAGCAAAGAACATAGACAACACTGGCAGTGAACCAACATGTGTAAAGTGGTTTATGTTGTCATAACAAGGTCATCTCTGAACAATTCCAGACTATGTTGAACTTTTGAATGATTGTATGATTTTCGTTAATGCACTTGTCTATCTGTGGCTTTACAGGTTCTTAGCTGCATTCATTAAACTGTTTGTTATATAGACCTTTACTTGTTATTGAACTATAAATATATTATATTTGCATATATGAATTTAGGTGGGAGTAAATCTCCCATTTGGTTGTGGGCAGCCCATATATATAATCATGTATAAAATGATTTCTTGAGGCATTCTGTGGTGATTTTGAACATTTTTATGGTTGACTGAAGCTTTTATATTACTGTTAGATAAAGGATCAGCCTGTCTTGCTTTTCATGATTTCAGGGATATTCCCAGAATACCTGACAGTACACATGCACAACTGGAGTCCAGTAAGTTTCATTTTTTTGGTAGTAAATTTCTTTTACATGAATGCAAACAGAGAAATTGAAAAGATGGCTATCTCTCTGTCTCTATCACTCTAGCTGCCGATCACTCTTTACTAATACACATCAGAAGTCAGGGGATTTAGTTAAGGTGGCAATCCTCATTTTTAATTTCCTGTGTTGAAGTTTTATTTATTAAACAAAAATAAATAAAACTTATTAAACAAAAACATAGGAGATGTTTGGGCCACTCAGTATGACTTAAAAATTACCGAACCAAAATTTCTGTGGGGAGGAAAATAAAGATTTATCTTTGCCTTTGACCTTGGATGTCAAATTTCATTCTGAATGTATTTTCTATGGCCATCTTATAGTTTGTTTATTTATATATGCTATTATTAAAATTATAAACATGTTAATTACAGAAATGTAAACAAACACACTAACTCTCTAGTTATGAATCAGGCCTCAAAATAAATGTGCTTGTGCTTTGCAAGAAATTGGATATTAATATCCATTTTTGTACTGTATACTAACTTATGTTCCTCCTCTTGCTCTATCTGTAATGTCACAAATCTGTTCTGTCCCACTATTTGGAACAACAAACCAAACACCCAAATATTATCACCTGTCTTCTGGTATTTTTATAAAATTTCAGGATAATTTGATTTAATTCAACAAAGTTCTGAGTACCTTGTGAAGTGTGCAGAATGCCATGAAGACCCAATTAAATCAGTGGAAACTGAGGGGATCTAGCACATAAGCATGTTTTGAAATATCTAGCAAATATTGAAATATACCATTTATTCCTTATGCGTGACATGAATTTTCACAACATATTTTAATTGGATTTTTCTCTGCATCTTGAGAGGCATTTGGTAATTCTAAATACATTACAAGAATGCCAATTTTCATTACTATAAGCTGCATAGTTATTGTATAACAGGCTCTTTTGATATACATGCCTTTTGTATATCTTAATGTTTTACAGGACTATGAGAGTAAAAAACATTACATAGGTTTTAAGGTATACATTTGTATTTTCAGGTTCTAGCTCATTTGAATCTCAAAAAATGGATCGACCTTCTATTTCAGTGACTTCTCCCATGAGTCCTGGCATGTTGAGGGATGTTCCGCAGTTTTTGTCTGGACAACTTTCAGTATGTAAACGTTTGTTTAATATAATCATTTTGAAGTTGGTAATGTGGCCCATTTTTAATGCTCAGTGCCATCTAGTTATAAAATAATATTCCTGCTAGGCATTAGTGAAGAAAACGGCATTTCTCAGTATAGGTAGAGCTGTATGTTTTTAAGAGCAGCCTCTCTCTTTCTTAGCGGGGGTGTGTGTGTGTGCTCATTAAACTGTAATACTAGTGTTTTGAGACTTGGGGTCAAATTTGCAAATGGATCTGAAGTTGGTCTCCTGTCATTATGCAAATGGGCACACTGACACACACACTTTTAAGCAATAATACAGGCATGCACAGTTTGTAAATTTTATCACTTGAGTGTGTGGAGATTTTCCCATTGTTCTTTTATCATATAGCGGTTCCCCTCTAGCTCTTTCCTCGGATACTCCTTTGCTTGTTTGCTGCTGCTGTAGTCTCTCCACTGATCTGTCATGATATTCACTTACCCTCACTGCAACCAGAGCTCATCTGTTCGCTCATTCTCTGAAAATATGGCTTTTGGACTAAACTAAAGGATTTGGAGCTTTGTGTGCTTTCCTGTGTTTTTCAGAATATGAAGATGAGATTTTCGAAAGAGCAACCTTTTCAAAAGTGCTGTATTATGCCCTGCAAAGTCAATGGGGAACGACTTCAGTAGAAGCAGTTAGATCAGAGATAAATGATTTTGAAAATACCGTCTTTTTATTTTTATGTTTTGATTTGTATGATTTGGGATGATATGAACATATACATAAAATCTAAAGAAAATTTTCATGAGATTCACAGAAATGATGTGATATGTAGATGAGATAAGACTATATACTATTTCCAGTCTGGTCAGCAGTCTTGTTTGCTACCAGTTTGCTGAGGATGGGATACTTGTTTTGCTTATCAGTATAATCACCTGTAACTAGTGTAATTTAATTTCCTGTACCACTTTGCAAGACTAGAGTTAGGAATGTAGATATCTTAAACAGCTTCTTGGTAGAGGCTCTATTAGGTGTTGAGGCTCTGGAGCTATTTGAAGTGGTTCAAAATACAAGAACAAGACACATGAATGCATGTAATCTGAGCTATTAAAGATACAAGCATTAGGTTTTTTAAAATTTAAGAACTAATATATACTTTTCAAGCATTGCAAGAGTTACATTATTGATAACATAAATACAAAATAATTTAAAGCTAAATCCAATAAAGGTATTTAGATGTTTATAATTTAGAAGCTGTAACATCTAACATTTACCTTCTGGAATGAAGCCTAGAAGGTAGAAATAGCCATTTAGGCTCCTTATACAGTGCATGGAAGAACTAAGCAGATAATAATAGCAAACAAAAACACCTGCACAAGCTGCACAAGGAGCTGGGAACCACCTGGAATTAGCCAGTAGGAAACTCTGAGCAGAGGGTCTGGGGAGGAATCTTTTTCAAATAAGTTCGTGGTGAGCTCGTGCCCACCCTGTATATAATAGCTTAGGGTTGAAGGACTCATCCAGTTACATTAAGCAGTTATCAGATAAAATTCAGAATGAGTCCCTGGAGCAGGATCCAGAACTCTCCCAGATGAGTGCCCTAACTGCTAGACTAGACTCAGGCTACTTTTGGTGTTCTCCATTTGGATCCACAGCTCTTGAATTCCTTTTTGTATAGTGGCACAGCTTCAATACCGAGTTCCTTTCTAGGCAGACTCTTCCAGATCCTGTGGTTAGGCTCCTGGGAGGTAGAAGATATGGGTTTAAAATATCTCAGGTGGAGGAAGACATTGAACCTGTGCCTCCTATTTCCAAAATGATTCTATAATGACTAATCTATTACAGAAAAGGGGGGCACCGCCAAGATCCTTTTACAAAGTGTAAGATCTAAACACTAGCTTAATATATAAAGGATATGTAACACCACAAGGCATTTCATGAGAGGCTGATCCTCTCACTATGAAATATTTCTATACTAGCTTGCTGCTGTGCCCAGGACCTACTTACCTCCTTTCAGCATATAACCAAGCCAG